>NW_007249317.1:0-39254 GCF_000164805.1 Carlito syrichta | reverse complement strand
TCAAGTGATTTGAGTTCTTCAGGGTATATTCCCAGTAGGGGGATTGCGGGGTCATATGGGAGGTTGATATTTAGAGCTTTTAGGAATCGCCACACTGCTTTCCACAGAGGTTGCACTAGTTTACACTCCTACTAACAGTGTAGAAGTGTTCCCTTTTCGCCACACCCTCTCCAGCAGCTGCTATTTTTTGAGTTGTTGATAATTGTCATTCTGACTGGAGTTAGGTGGTATCTCAGTGTGGTTTTGATTTGCATCTCCCTGATGATTAGTGAGGTTGAGCATTTCTTCATGTGTCTGTTGGCTGCTCGGTTGTCCTCTTTTGTGAAGTGTCTGTTCATATCTTTTGCCCATTTGATAATGGGATTGTTTGTTTTTTTCTTTTCAGCACGTTTGAGTTCCTTGTAGATCCAGGATGTTAAGCCTTTGTCAGACCTGGTGTTGGCAAATATTTTTTCCCAGTCTGTAGGCTGTCTCCCTGCTCTCTTGATGGTTTCTTTGGCCTTGCAGAAGCTTGTCAATTTAATAAGGTCCCACTTGTCTATCTTCTCTCTTATGACCTGTGGGTTTCAGGTTTTGTTCAGGAATTGGATAAGATGACATCTTGCTACGTTGCCTGGGCTGGTCTTTGTCTCACTATTTTACTTATTGCTTTAAGGATTCTTATATAAATCACCTTTATTCAAGTGATAATCTACCATTTCATGTATATTATTAAAATCTTACAATAGTATATTTCTATTTTTCTCCTCCTGACATTTATGCTATTGATGTTATATATTTTGCTTTTATATAAAACCCTTCAATTATCTTTAAGATTTAAATAATAAAAAAGTGTATACATTTTATGTAGTTAACCAATTCCAGTGTTCTTCAATCCATTTTATAGATTCATATTTTTATACAGCAACATTTTTCCTCTGCCTAAAAGACTTTCTTTAATATTTCTTACAATGAGGATATATAATAAATCCTTGCAGTTTTTGTGCTTCTGAAAATATTGTTATTCGGCCCTTGATTTTGGAAGATATTTTTGCTAGGTATAAATTTCAGGTTGACAGTTTTTTATTTCAGTACTTTAAAGACATTTTTCCATTCTCGTCTCACTTTTATTAATTTTTCTTTTGTGAGTCAGAGTCTCACTCTATTGCCCAGGATGAAGTATAGTGCTATACCCACAGCCACCACAGCCTTGATCTGCTGGGCTCAGGTGATCCTTCTGCCTCAGCCTTCCAAATAGTCGTAAATACCCACCATGCCCAGCTAGTTTTGTTTTTTTTTAATTGTAGAGATGAGGTCTTGCCAAGTTGCCCGGGCTGATCTCAAAACCCTGGTCTCGGGCAATCCTCTTGTCTCTGCCTCCCAAAGTACTGAGATTGCAGGCATAAGCCACTGTACCCAGTTCACTTGTATTAATGTGAAATCTGCCATTATATATATTTGTTCCTCTGTATGATTTTCTCTTTATTGCCAATTTTGAACAATTATATTATAATGTGTTTTACTTGGTATTCCTTATGTTTAGGGTTCATTGAGCTCCACAGATCTCCATCAGATTTGGAAAACTTTCAGCAATTATCTTTTTCCAACTTTTTTGTGACTCCCACTCTCTACTCTGCAGACTATAACTGCATGCATATTAGGCCATTTGACGTTTTCCCACGACTCACTGATGCTCTGTTTATGTTTTAAAATGTTGTTTCTCTGTATGTTTTTATAATCATGGCATCTAGTAAACTAGTCTTTTCTTTTTTATGTCTTCCCCAAATCCCACCCACTTTAGTTTTTAATCTCACATTTTATAATATTTATTTTTGAACTTTATATTGGGTCTCTTTTAATGTATCTTTCATGTCTCTAGTTAACTTTTTGATCATATAGAATAAAAATTTTATTACTATTTTAATGTTCCTCCTGTCTGCTAATTCTAATATTGGTGTCAGTTCTACATCAGTCTGAATTGACTAATTGATTTCCTCATTATGGATTGTAAGCAGATTCCAGATATTATACATTTTCCCTTACTGGGTACTAGATATTTTAGTATCTCTAAAACATTTTTGAGCTTTGTCCTGGAATGCAGCTAAATTGCTTTCAAATAATTTGCTTCTATCATTTCTTGCTTTGAAGATTTTGTTAGGTAAGACTCAAGCCGTAGTCTAGGTCAATTATTCTTCACCACTGAGACAAGACCCTTCTGCATCCTCAACACAATGTCCTGTGACTCTTGAGATTTTTCCATCCGGCTGGTAGGAACAAGCTCTATCTATTTCCATGCCTGTGTGAGCCCTGGACATTGTTCCCTTTACTCCAATGGGTCTCCATTCTGCCTCCCAAAGGATACTTGGCAATGTCTGAAAACATTTTTGGTGGTCACCCTGGATTGTGGTGGCAGGTGAGTGGTACTGGCACCTGGTAAATAGAGGCCAGGGATGCTGCTAAACATCTATAGTCTACAGGACAACCCTCACAAAGAATTATGCAGCCAAAAATGTCAGTAGTGCTAAAATTAAGAAACTGTGCTCCAATCTTTTTAGGTGATGTTTTCCTGAGTCTCCAGAATTCTTCCACATGATTGTGCTGATCAGTGCTCAGCTGAATACTCAAGGAGGAATCTCTACAGATATCTGGAGTTCTCTATGCAGTCCTCCTCTGCTACTCAATCTTGTAAGCTATCGCATCCTTGTTGTCCCTGGACTTTCAAATTCGTCTGCCCAACTGAGGGAGTCTTCTGGGTCTGCCTGGGTTTCCCCTCTCCACACCATGGAAAGAAACTCTCTCCAAGCAGTAAGCTGGGGGGATCTTGGGCTCATCTCCTTTGTTTCTTACCTTTCAAGGTCATTGCCCTCTGTTGCCTGATGCCCAGTGTTTTACAAATTGTTGTTTACGTATTTGGTTCATTTTTGGTTGTTTCTGACGGGAAAGTGAATCCAACCAGTCCCTACTACTCCATCTGGGCCATAAGCTCCAGTATTAAAATTTCTTTTTAAATATATTTGATCTTGCCTTCCCTTCCCTGTTGGCTTGCCGGTGTGCTGCAGAGGTTTGTTAACTATGCAAGTATATAGTATTTGCAAGTACGTGTGCCCAACAGCACCTGTGCGTGCTCGATGTTCAGACACACAGCACCCGCTGTAATGAGCTACAACTCGTTTATCTTCCCTCTGCACCCTCACCCCACACTCTTCTTTCTGGGATTCTTTTATGGCTCTTGAATTTTTAAAGTAGTTTACCCAACAAGTAGTTTAAAATTTCAAAAAATAAAATGCCCTTGGCCTAAGAATTCATATGCCAGTTGTAAGTTTTATTTGATGGTAAATGGTTGAAATAGATGCCCTGGAGAGAACTGGTCCTTTCGGCAGCACTGGCCTTAGGCAAAATTGTTAAGTAGGTGAAGTCTATCTTCAGGGAACTCCTAGATTCAGCAGCCCCCTCCCCCTTTCCAGAACCCTTGAGTTAATGCCAGAGCAAGTGCTGCTCTCAGTCTTTTTTGGTTAACATTCAGTTGTTAGTGACTGATAACTTAAATTTTCACTCTTCTTAAAATATTTGCATTTTCATACAGAGCAAAGCATTAAGGCAGATAGAGGGGAAAATAGTTTTTAACTTCTTTAATTGGAAGTGGCTGTTTGCAGCACTGTATTGAGAAAGGTGATTCAACAGAAAAGAACAGTGATTGATTATTGATGTCTGTATGTACAAACACAGAAAGTGAGAAACTTGCCATCTCTGCCCTAATCTAGAAGAGTTTATTCTATTGGATAAATTCCAAGCACTAGAAATCAAGTGTAAAAATGGCTTTTGGGGGCAATTGAAATTCATTAATGACCTTGAAATCAGTTCAAATCGGGCTGTTGTCTGACATCACATAAAAAGTTGAGACTGCTTTTTTCAAGTGTAACAAGAACTTAGTGAAATGTCATAAATAGAATATAATGCCATAGAGGTCATTTATGTCATTCCTTTAGTGTGTGTGTGACCTTAGAGAATATTCCTTTTTGCTCCCACTTCACCTTTTAACCATCTTCTTTCAGCCTCATATAGTAACCTATGCATGGTAAGCAGCTCCAGAATCACTGAAGTGTTTCTTTCATACATTACAGTTGATGAACTGAAAGATTCTAGAAAGCCTCAAATGTTTCACTTATTTATTTCTAAGCTATTCATTGCCTGTGTAAAAATAACAAGCACCTTCTAAATGAGGATGCAATTCATTTATTTCAGTTTATCTTTCCATAATATGAAAAGACGGGTTACATAATATCTTCTACAGTATCGAATCATAGAAAGAGAGGAATATTCTAGATTGATCTTTGTAAACATCTCTTAAATAAGATCAAACTTGAAAATGAAATGAGCAGAGTGCTTACTACATCCTAGGCACTGCGCAGCATTTTCACCTAGGTTGGCTCATTAATCCTTACTAAGACTGCTTGAGAGAACACTAGTAGCCTACTATCACTACATGTCATCTGAATGTCTCCAGCTCCCACTGGCCTGTTGGTACAGATGAGATTGTGATGATATTAACACCTCCAGGTTGTTGGTTCAGAGACTCCATCTGCATTATGGAGGTCTGCAGTCCTCCCCATATACTGGCCCCTGGGGATATTTGGAGGCATCTTCCCCTGGTCATGATTAACCTGCTCATATTCTGCTTCGTCATCCAGCCACCAAAGGAGGGTCCCTTGCCAAGGTCCTTCCCGGGAACATGGTTTCTGTGCTGTTCTCCTGGTGCTGGAAGGTTTCACACTCCCATGTTGCTAAATGGTATCATTTCCTTCAGTCTCTGCTGTGTTGAAGACTCATTGTCCTTGCAGACATGAAAAGGATGTGTTTCTCATCAAGTTTCAATTGGCATTTGGTGTGTCAGGCTCTGAACTGTATTGCTTGTTCACCAAATGAAGAGGGGAAGAGAGAGAGAGGGAGAGGGGGAAGGGGAGAGGGGGAGGAGGAGGGAGGGAATACAGAAGGAAAGAAAGAAAGAGAAGGAAGGAAGAAAGGAAGGAAGGAAGGAAGGAAGGAAGGAAGGAAGGAAGGAAGGAAGGAAGGAAGGAAGGAAGGAAGGAATCTCTTCTACCTGTAGCCTTTCTCAAACAGTCTTGGGTTGAGCCAGGAAGATGACTTACTCTATTTCCCATTCTTCCAATGTAAGATTCTCAAGAACAAAACCTCTTCCTTACAGGTCTTCTTTCCTCATGCCAATTAATTCATGCATTAAAAGATATGGGGGTGGGGGAGTAAGTCCCACAACTCAGAATCATTGCCCCCAACCCTAAAATCCAGTGTAGGTTTGGCTACAGAACCAGCTGTTTCTAGTAGAGGAAACTGACAATTTTAGACCACTGGCCTGAAATCAGACCACTAGTAAGCCACGTCCTGCAGGTCCCCCCTCAACTCAGCTCCTCACAACAGCTCATGCCACCTCCATGCACAAAGCTGCCTTTAATCTCAGAGCATAGAATGCCTGTTGGGATTCCTTCCCTGAGTTGCCCAAATGTATTCACACAACCCTAAATTTTAAGTGGCAGGGCGTAAAGTTGAGGTCCCTGCTGTTCTCTCCATATCTCCTGTCACTTCATCCAATTCCAAGTGCCCAATATTAGGCTTTGTGGCATTTTATGCAATTTGTACTATAACAAGGTCTGATCTGCTATGAGTTAAGGATGAAAAGTAGCTCCATAAGGGCTGCAGCTGTTGTTCTCTTAGAGATTGCAACCTTTCCACTACTTAACTATGTTTCCTCATGTGAATATAGCAACTGGGGTAGTGACATTGCTTCTCAGTGAGGTACTGCATGATCACCAGGTTCCTAAAAGCTCCATAAACTGCAAACAAGGTGACCTTATAATGAGCCCCCTCTCTGCAAAACAAATGCCAGTGAGGTGGTGAGTTCCCCCTATCCGCAGAGTGCCTTTCTTCCTGTGACATAAATTACTTCGCACGCAGGACTGTAACTAGTCTGTGTGCCTGGGCACATGAGCATTGAACATTAGCAGCCAGTGAGTTTGATTTCTGCATTTAACAAAAAGAGAGCGAAAGGGAAGAAAAAACGACAGAGAGAATGTTTTCCATTCCCAAATAAAATTTTTCTGATTCAATAGATTTGGAAAGTGTCCACAGGCATATTATGTGATTTTTTTTTAAAAGCTGCACAGTGTATCTGTCAGGAGTTTGATAATTTTTAGGATATCTTGATGGAACTATATGAATATACTCTTCAAGGTAATAATTAATTCCCTAGGGAGAGTACTCATTAAAAAAAAATCATGCTACCGAAGAGGGAAGAAAAATACTGAAAAGCTAGGAAATCACCACATAAGCTTGCTGACAGTTGAGTCTTTCAGAAGATTATAGAGGAAAATTAGGGCTTCAAGTGTAGGTCTCTGATTAAGAATTTGATCTTCTAGATAAGAGTTGGGCAGCAGTGTTTAACTCCTGTGAAATTCTGCTTAAGTACATCCCAGGGGGCTATCATGAAGGGTTTGGGGTGCAAAGATGTCTATTCATTTGCATGTAGCACAAACAGTAGCACAAAATGGCTGCTGAGATTGTAGAATCTGGAAGTACAAGTACATCTCTGAGACTGCAGGTAAATTCTCTTTTCCCTCCTCCTCCCCACCTTCTCATATTCTTCTTACATACGCTTTGATAAAATGTAAAATTCTGAGGTTCCTGCTGATAGGCCAGAAAGCTGTATTCCAAGTGTGGTTATCAGGGGGCAGTTTAGAGACACCCTTTCTTTTCTTTGCCCAGATTTAATTCCTATGTTTGGCAATTCTGAGTGGGAGAAATGTAGTTATTTCCTTTGTGCTTTTAGTTTGCATAGAGATAAGCAAATCCTGTCTTGGTTTTTAACAAGTGGATGGCACTGTAATTTTGAAGTTGGTGTCTCCTTTCTTTGTCTCTAATAAATCATTGTTGGAATAGGGTCGGTCCCTTCTCACTTCACATTCTTCCTACTTTAAGAGTTAGAGACACCCTCAGTCTCACTATTGTGACCATCTCTGGTATCCTGGTTGTTTTGGCTGCAGTCAGCACTCTGTGGAAACTTCAGGATTCATAACAAAAGCACAGAGAGAGACCTGGTCAGGTAAAGGACAGAGGATTCAGCTTCTTCCTTAGAAGGCTGGAAGGAAGTGTGAATAGGAGATATACAAGGCGGACCCAAAAAACATGGAATTTAATTATAAAAAATTGTGTATCTATTCTTACATGTTTAAACTTCAGTCACCTTTAAAGTACTCTCCATTTGATGCAATACACCTATCAAGGCACTTTTTCCACTGCTCAAAACAGTTTTTGAACCTGTCAATTTGGATGCTTTTTAGTGCCTGTGCCGTTTTCTGTTTCAACTCTTCCACATTAACAAAACATTTCCCTTTGAGGACTATTTTCATCCAGGGAAACAAAAAATAGAAGTTTCTTGGGGTAAGATTGAGTGAATAGGGAGTATGGGACATGGGGGTCATGTCATTTTTGGTCAAAAACTACTAAACACTCAGCTCATTGTGGGCAGATACACTTGGAAATCACCCATTATGAAATGGGCAAACACGCTGAAAGAATCTCCAAAAAAAAAAATGTCACTGAATCTGACACAGTCTCTTACAACACCACCAGCTGCTGGTACACTGATGGTGATGGGTTTCTAGAACACTTACTTAGTGGTGCTATAAGGGGCCCACCCTCCAAAAGATAATTTCATTATGGGGTGGTCCTCATGTAGATAAACTTGAACCTCTGAGCTAGAATAGGTTCCCAATGGCTGCAGTTCATCCCAATGAGGAATTTTAAAATATAGCGTGTCTTCTCTTTTTAAGTCTTGCTTTCTGCTTTTATATTGCAGTGATTAATTGGGTTTATTGCCCTTTTGTTTTTCTCATAAGTCATTTCGAGTAAATGAGTGGAGTGAGCAGCAAATGGTTGCAAGTATACACTGACTAATTTAGAACAATCGAAAGTGAAACGGCGGGGAGAGAAGAGAACTTAGATCTCAACCATTCCCCTCTCTTCTGCGTGTAGACACCCCACAAATGCAGTTCTCACTGTCACCAGTCTGGTCCACTGCAGCGATTTCAGCCAACTCATCCTGCCAGCAGTCTGCCTGTCCTTACAATTCTTACTTCATAGGCTATATCCCTGGTACATCGAGTCATTGAATAATATTGCACCAAATGAGATGACTTTGATTCCAAATGGTGATGACCCTGATTCAATGGCTTAAACAATAGGAAAAGTTTTTATTTCTCAGGACAAGAAGTCTAGAAAGAAGCTTCATGATTGGGATAATCAGCAGCTCAAAAATATCATCAGTGATACAGCTTCCTCCTCTCTGACACTTTCAGCTTTGGTGTGACCCTAAGACTGACTCCCTTCCTTGTCATAAGATGGCTGCAGCAGCCCAGAGGCCAGAGAAGGACCATCACCTCCTGGTGTATCCTTAAGAGTGAGGCAAGTTCTCCTGGAGACCCCAAAAGACCTACCTAAGTATGACCTGGATCACAGCCCACCTCCAAATCAGCAAAGCAAATGAGATTACCTTGAGACTCTTGGACTACCTGTGATTTCACCCTGAGCTGGGGGTAGGGTCACCATCCCTGAGAGATGGTAGCTGATCAAGCAGGTTTTTGCTAACAAGTACGATGTGGGAAGTGGATGGAGGAAAGGCAACCAACTGTGTCTGCTACAACACACATTGTAAAAGAAATCAAATCAAACAAAATAAGATTCATCTATCACCTGTGGTTCCTCTCCCCAAAGGTAGGCAATGAAAACTTTAATTTATAATCCCCATACATATGTAGCTTCCATTCAGTATGCATGCAAATGAAATTATACTACACAAACTTAAATATCTCTTAAGATTTTCCATAGCAGTCCAAACAGATCTGCAGTGTTAGTACTTTGTTGTATGATTGCATTATGATTAGTGTAGCTGGCTCCCTACTGATGAACATTTAGATTGTTTCCAGTTTTTGTTGTTGGTATTTTTAATATTAAAGATGATGCAAACTGAGTGAGATGGCACACGCCTATAGTCCCAGCCACTCAGGAGGCTAAGGTAGGAGGATAGCTTGAGCTCAGGAGTTTGAAATCAGCCTGGACAATATAAAGAGATCCCATCTCTACAGAAAAAAAAAAAAAGATGATGAGTCATTGGATTTCATTGTAAAACTAGCGGCATTTTGAGAATACATTCATAGTATAAATTTCTTATGGTGGAACAGTTTGGTTTTTAAAATTCTAGAGGAATTATATATATTTCTAAATTGCACTTCAAAATGAGGCATCAATTTACATTTGTTTCATCAATTTATGAGAGTGTCTATTTACCACTTCCTCACCAACCCTGGTCATTACCACATTGTTTATTTTATCTCACTGTTAGGTGAAAATGGTATCTCCCTGCAGTTGTTCCTTTCCAATTTCAAAACAGCCCCTGTTATTCCCCTGTTAGAATGCCTGGATGGTTTTCCTTTGCTCCTGATATAAGATGTGCTGTTTTAACATGGGCTGTGTATAGCTGCACGATTTTGTCCTAATTCTCTGCCTTCTGAACACAATGGCTTCCTCTATGTAAGTTGGACGCCATATTATTTAACCACTAGAGTCTTTGCTCAAGGTATTCTTTATGCCTAAAACACTACCCACCTCATCCTACTGTCTTAGACTACCTTAAATGCCACTTCAGGGAAGACTACTCTGGAAACTTAGTCTATTTAGAGTGTCCCTATTACACTCTCACATTGTACATAACAATGCATAATCATTGCACTGATTACAGGCGCAATGTTTGTGTGATTATCTTTTTAAATATCTGTCTCCCCACTAGACCACAACCTCCCTGAGGCCACATCTGTCCTGTGGATTCCTGTATTCCCTGTGCTCAGCACAGTACCAGGCGCACACACATTCCTGAACCGGGGATCATCAAGTAAGAGCTGTGGGTAGAGATGGGGCGAGGATTGAGGATAAAGTTGAAAAGACTTGGAAATAACCATTAGAATCTACATGCAGGTGCCATAGAAATGGTTCCATCAAAAACTCTTCTCAAAGCTTTACCATGAGCTTGGCCCTTCATTGAGTGCATTTGGTTCCATGTGTGAGGATGGCTGTGGTATAGTCTAAGCACAAATGAACAATACAGTAATGGAAGACTACAACAAAAAGTAGCTGTTAACTGTAGTCTAGAAACAACTAGTACAAAAGTTATAATTGTATTATTGTATACCTCACATTAACTTCCATTTGGGACTCCATTCTGCCAGAGGAAACAGAAATTCCCTCTTGCCCAACTTGGGACCCTCACTTCCTTTTTTGGAGTTTGCAAAGGTCCAAGGGGCTTATGGAGATGGTCTCCTGTGGTCCTTGAGATATCTGTCCCCTTTCTCCTTTGATTGTGGGCCATTGCTCCCCGGTGGTCCTCACCATGATTAGTCCCGTACTATGTATAGTCTCCTAGCGTGGCAGCTTCCACCATAGGTTTCTTGTATGATAGGAAAGCCCAGGAATCACCACAAGGCTTTTTACGGCCCTATCAACCTAGAGCTGATAGGCAGAACTCCTTCTCTGGGGTTTTATAGTGTCTGGGTTGTGTGGGGTATGGGGTCTGAAAGGAAGGAGGGTGCAGAGGCTCTCTGCCTTTGTGGCCCTCAAACTGGCCAGACCCCTATCTCTGACATGCACTGAACTTTCTCCTTTCATCTGCTCCCTCTAGATCACAGGAACTTTTGTCTAGAACCAAGTGAAAATACCTGCTTCTCCAGTCTGATATTTTATCTCAGCCTAAATCCATTACTTTGTCCAGAAGGTTAAGCTTTTAGAAGAGGAAGAAGAAGAATTTTTAAAAGGCAGAGACTCACAGTCTTCTTTTTTGTGTTTACTCTGTCATACTCCTCTTCTGAGACCAAGAACCTCGGCCAATAACCTCCTGGAGAGCGGTGTGAGGGCAATCTGGGGAGCAGAAAGGGGAAACTTGGGGGGAAAAGAAAACATTGACTATGCTTTCAAAAATGTTATCCTGTCACACAATCAACATTTCCAAGAGGGGCAATGAACATGCTGAGTGCAACAGAGAGACTGAGAAGAGGAGCATCCTTGAAAGAGCTCCAGATTTCTTTCAGTTGGTGAACAACAGCAACAAAAGCAACTTTATGGCAGATGGATGGAGGTGGAGGCCAGATGTATAGAGATTAAAGAGGTTAGAGAGATTATCTTTTATACGCACTAGATCTCTCGTGTTATAATCTATTTCATTTGGTTTTACTTCCATGAGAATGAAAAAGCGGTACTAACCAATGCTTCTTCAGTCATTTCTGCTAATTTTCTGTAGAGTTTAAAAAAAAACAAACAAACAATATTGAGGCCAAAAAAGGATCATGGAAATCTCATGTGGAAATGAGTACAAATCATCCAGTATTATATAAGATCTATATTTAGTAATTTTTTAAAGTATGGTTAATTAACCTAGCGAACATTATGGTTTTGAAGTCATTAAGATGTATCATGTAAATGAGTATTTAATAAGTTTTTTTAAACACATCTTTTACCACATAGCCCATGAAATCTCAGAAACTTTTTACATCTAAGTACACAGCAAATGTATATACCATTTTAATTTCAATTCAGCATTTATTAAGTTTCTACTGCATACTGTGCATAATACTTTCGTATAACTACCTCATTTAATTTCTATAATCACCCGTAAAGAAGGTATTGTTATTTCTAGTTTGTAGGTAGACACACTGAGGCTTAGAGAGTATAGGTAATTTGCCCAAGTCATGTAGCAGGACAGCAGTGAACCACTATTAAACTAGGATTTCTTTCTTTGATTATAGGTTCTATAATATAAGTAATTTGGTGATCTGTGAAAGCAGCATTTTAGGTGAGTCTATAACAAATTGAGGTGAGAAAGCAAGTGGTAAAGATTATTTGATAGAAAACTTTGACAGTTAAAGAAGGAAAAGAATTTGAAAATAGCTCCAGAGAAAAGGGACCCAAGAAGTCTTTTGTTAAAGACAGCAGCTCTCAAGCTTTAGCACCAGAGAATTACCTGGAGAGTTTGTTGAACAGGCTGACTGGGCTCCACCCATTAATTTCTGAATCTTTAGGAATGGTAAGGGGGGCGGGGCGCTTCTGAATTTGCATTTCTAACAAGTTCCCAGGGGATGCTGCTGCTACTACTTAAAAAAAAAAAAAAAGCATCTGCATGTTTGAAAAGCAGAGTGAATTCAATAATCATAGAGTGAGGGACAACGAAGCGATGGAGATAAGAGATATCTGAGAGAGCAGAGGTTGTGGGAGAGATTAAGAGAGTTTCATTGATGAGGTCAGCTTAGAAATGAAAACGAAGATTCAATTTTCTGGAAAAGACAAAAGAAGATGGATGTTGAGCCAGAGAAGGTATTGGAGGAGAGAGAAAGTAGGGCCACTCACCCAGGTTGTCATTTGGTTTCATTGACTGTATTTATTTGCTTATTTAAGAGAAGGTAAATTCATTTCCCAGGTTGAGTAGAACTCCTCAAAAGGAGAATAGAATCGCTATGAAGGGATGTGTACTAGGATCTCACCGGGCAGATTGAAATGATTACTGGCCAGGCGTGATGGCTCAAACCCGTAATCCTAGCACTTTGGAATTGTCTAAGCCCAGGGATTCAAGACCAGCCTGGGCAACTTGAAAGATCTCATCTCCAAAGTAGATTTAAAAATTAGCCAGATGTGGTAGTGCGTGCGTATAGTTCCAGTTACTTGGAAGGCTGAGGCAGAAGGATCACCTGAGCCCAGCAGGTTCTCGAGGCTACAGTAGTCACGAGTGTATCACTGCACTCCAGCCTGGCAGCCTGGGCAACAGAGTGAGACCCCAACTCAAAAAAAAAAAAGAGAGAGAGAGAGAGAGAAAGAAAAGAAATAATGACAACACTAGGGAGGGGCTGGTTGAAGTTTAGGCATCAGTAGCCTGTGTGCCTACTCTTCCTCATGAGCTTGAAAAGGCCTAGTTCCCAGCCTGTGAGAACAGGACACATCTGTAATAATTAGGTTTAAATTACAACAGTAAATAGTATTACTTGCATTGATTTTAGCTATTTGCTGGCTTATTTTTTTTCATTCATTTGTTAAAAATGAGGTCAAAGAATATCACTTGCAAGTGAGGCTAACTCACTTTAACGTATACACTTTAGAAGAAGGGAAGCTCTAAGTCAATGTTTGTTATCATTACCCAAGACATGGCAAGTACAAACTAGGTTCAGGTTCATGGCCCTATCTAAGTTGGAGGCAGGAGGAAGTTGGGGGAGCAACCTCTTCTCCATGGCAATGCTCTTCTGGAACACCTCTGGAAACTTCTTCAAGTCCTTGGTCAGTCACCGTTGGGATCCAGTAGAGATACTTCCAAGTGGCTACTCAATGAACATTTATTAAGAGAGTGTAATCAATTAACCAGGGTTTGATAAACAACTCCTCGGTTTTGGGAGGAGTGATAAGTGTTGAAACAGCTTGATATTGCAGAGGGAGACAATGTATAACAGAAATACATGTAAAATGCCACATGCCTTTTGAGAGGAGGAGGCAATCCATTCTGAGGGGAGACTAAAAGAAAGACCAGAAGTCTACAGAAAAGTAGGAGTAGGAAGAACTACATTAACTATGGCAAGGAAGCTTTATGGAATTTCTGAGGAATACACGTTTTTATGGGCTAAAAACAAAATCAACCTCTTTTGATCATCTATGATTTGTCTAGAATAGCACTGGGAGTCTTTCGTGTTATTTCACATAATGAGAACAATAGCTCCACAAATCCATCTTAAAGCTATGGAGACTCTAAGATATTCCACAATTTATTGGAAGCAGTGGAGCCAAGACTCAGAGCAGAAGCCTTCATTAGTTTCAAGACCTCATGCAAGTTTCATACCTTCCTGTGCTTCCATTTCTTTATCTGACAACTGAGAAAACAATATTTACTTCAACATGTTGTTGTGACGTCAGCTGTTTTGTTAAATGTCTGGTCCTTATATGGCATCATGTCAAGGCTCTGGAAGTGGTAGCCATCAATCATCTGTGTCATTATTACTATTATTAACAACTTGTCTCAGATCATGCAATAATGGCTAGGCTTAATTTTTTTGGAGGGAGTTCATTTTTTCCAGATTCTGGTGGTCCATGTGCGTGTTTGTTACATGGGCATATTGCGTACTGGTAGGGATTGGGCTTCAGGTGTCTCTGTTCCCTAAGTAGTGAACATTGTACCTGATAGGTAACTTTTGAACCCTTGCTTCCCTCCCCGCTTTAGTGTCCCCATGCTTATTATTTCCATCTTTATGTCAATTTACCAGCTGGACTTTAGAGCAAAGTTTCTTTAGACTCTAAAAGCCCTAACTGTACAGAGTCCATGCTTGACCTTGCCCCGATCTTCAGCTGCCTGCTAAAAGAATAAGAGGACCCACACCTGAGGCTACGGACCTCAACTCCAAGTAGGGGGCAGCATGATTTCCTAGAAAGAGCATGGGTTTTGGAATGTGACAAACCTGGACTTGAGCTCATGTTTCGTCACTTACAACTTGTGTGATTTGGGGCAAGTTTATTGAATCTCCCCGGTCCTTCCCTTATCTATAAAATGGCACACAGCCTTGCAGAGTGCCAGGGTGAGGATGCAGAGGTCACGTCTTGCAGAACCTGGCTCAGCCAGCAATAGATTCCTCTTGCCTTTGCCAGGTTCATACAGAAACTTCTACTCTGGCTTCTGAACTGCTGCTACAGAGTGGACTACTCTCTGAGGGGAGGTAGCAGCCCAATCACAGTGAGATATGACACTAGCTTTTAGGAGAATAGTTCAATTTTATGCCTGTGTATATGTATAATTCTTTGTGTATATGTCTCAAGATAGTTGATGAAGCAAAGGAGACCATCCTTAATTGCTGCTCATCCTTATTGTCAATATTGTTCTAAGACTAAGACTCAAAAAGGACTAGGGCTGTTTCTAGGTAATTTGACTTTGCTGAACATCATAATAGCGGAATAATTTCTAGAGGACTGGTTAGAATTTCGGCTGCATGTAAGAAGCTGTGAGTCCACCCAGATGAACACTGGCAATCGCTAGAAGTAACTCTTCTAGGGATGCTAAAGTCAGTTACTTGGGTATCCTTTAGCCTGACTTCATTTGCAACAAAAGTTGCAAATGATTTAGCACTCTTCACCCACTGGACAACTAAGGCATACCCATGTCATCATTACCAAGAAAGCATATTGGAAGAGGCAAGGCGTTTGCCCAATAAAAAGGAATGAAAGAGTTCCTGATTATATTTTTCAGAACAGGCCTAAATGCTTCAAGGAAATGTCAAAAAGGGCTATGTATCTCAGCATTTGGGATAATTAAGAACCCTTTCATCTTTCTGCCTTTTCAATAGAACGTTGCCATACAGGCCAGGCACGGCAGGTCACATCTGTAATCCCAGCACTTTGGGAGGCTGAGGCAAGTGATTCACTTGAGGCCAGGAGTTGGAGACCAGCCTGGGTAGCAGAGTGAGACTTTAAAAAGGAAAGGGAAGAAAGGAAGGAAGGAGGGAAAGAAAGGAGGGGGCGAAGGGAGGGAGGGAAAAAGACAGAAAAGAATATTGCCATATGTATTACTTAAACCATTTGATAAATTGTTTCGCTCAAATACCAAAACTGCATTTTTGGTTTTTATTCTTAGTCAAGAAATAATTAAATATAGGCTTTATTAAACTGTCCTTACTAGTATGAAATATACACAGTAACATGCATACGATGTTTCTTTTACTGAGAAAACATTTCAGAAATAAAACAAAACATACCGTGCAAATCTCTGAAATGTTGATCATCTGTAGGGTAGATTATTCCTGGCTGCTGGTATGATCTTTGATAGAATGAAAGATCTGTAACAAGCACACATTAACTTAGATCCTTAGTTTGTAAAAATCAACATAGAAACCATGGGGGCTAAGGTAATTTAGATTCCTTTCAAAGCAATGAAAAAAAATGTGTTTTTATTCTTCTTGTGTTCGTAGGATACAAACATTCCATATAATGTCCTGGATAATGTTTACCTACACATCTGCCTATACATAATTTTAATAAATTTCTGAAGCCTGAGCCCTCAGCCAATCGAAGGCAAGTTGTAATGCCGGCCCCACACTGACAGCTCATCAGAGCAGGCCAAGCTCTGTTTTCTGCTTGGATGTCATCATTCTGTGACTATGAAAGCATAAAACTGGAGACTGTTCCAGCAGGTCATTGTCGCTACAACTTGCTCAAACAGAAATAAAACAGCTTTTCATGCTTATTGATCTTGGACTTTTTGCCATTTTTATGCTCTGTTGACCTGAAGCTCAGTAAGGATGTATTTTGTAAAAGGAGCTGAAAGTTTTCTTTCTCCATAGATAAGACATTTCACATTTTGGCTGCATGCAAAAACAATTGCTTTTTTTTCTTTCTTTCTTTCCAAATGCATTCGCTCTGTGACTAAAAGAATAGTTGATCTTTAAGTAACACATGTGATATTAGTTTTTCCATTTTAAAATAATCACATTATTGCAGACATTTTAATAGCTGTAGAGGTTGCTACGTATTAACATGATTCATGGTCCTTGACAGCACTGTCTCTGAAAATCCCCCAGGAATGCAAAATACAAAACTCCACACACGTTCAAATTTTACTGCCTGCAGCTAAAGAAGGGAAAGAACTTAAAACTGTTGAAACCCTTCAACTTTAAAAGCATTAATAGATGGTCCCAAGGGATTAAATCTAAATCTTAATGTGTAAAAATCAAGTTAATAACCAGAGAGATTAATATGGCTGCATTTGATTATTGTGATAATGCAAACAATTAGTACTGCTAAAGTGAGATGTATTAGCTTCCTACTTGCCCCTCACATCAGTAAGGCACTAGAAACAAATGGAAATAAAACATTTTACTCTAAGGTTTTTTGTTTCCACCTTTGTCTCTCCTTCCCTGTAGCTGACTCATTTTTGAAATTTTATTTCAGACTAGAATCATCCTTTCATTTTGAAACTATATTTCTGTGATACTGGTGGTCATGATCGGGCATCATCAATTTAATAATGTCAGAAAATTATTCATACATCTTGCCTTAGTATCAGTTTCTTTAAAAATCTTTATAATAAATGAAAACAGAAGGTTGTTTGGAGGGTGGAGATTGAGAGGGGGAAGAAAACAAAGGAATGGTAAAGGGACTGAGTGAGAGATATACCATTCAGTTTTAAGTTCTTAAGGTTTTTTGGGAGTTGATAACCGGCACTTTTGTAGTTGTTTAAGCTCCCCATTGCCTGAAGCATTGGGCAACGTTCAATGTGCATTTTTCTTCACCGTAGTTTCTAGAAAAAAGGGGGACACTGTGACAAACCTGCCTCGGAGTATAGTAAAACCCCTTGCTAGGCAGTTTTCTATATTTTCCTTACTTTTGTGTAAGACCCAAAAGGTGGCTCACGGTTGGTGGGCAGTGGAGAAGAGATCCCTGTAAACAAAGATGATGCTTGCAAGGAAAAAGCCTGGCCATGTGAATGAATGAATTAGATATTCTGCCAACAGTTAGCTGATGTTAAAAGATATCTGTCCTTCCAATTGGAATTGACAGGAAAGAAATATAAGCTTATTTTAAAAAGTCATTTAGATATAAAACTTCATGAAGCCTCAGCAATAATCAGGCATTGTAGTGAGCAGAAGTCCGTCTGAAACAAACAATATTCTGTTGGGAGGGCGGGAGGGGCCAGGGGATCTGTGTAATTTTTAGATCTTCCGAATTTTAAAATGATATTATTTTGCTATTGAAGTAGAAAGGTGAAATTAAGGTAAAATGAGTGAATAGTTAATCAGATGTGTTTTGAAGCAAATGAAAACAAAGGAAGCTTAGAGAATGGACATTTTAGTGATTTATTTTTTGGGGGGTGCTCAGACGTGTTCTGGCCTATGTCACTTGAAACCTTTTATTTTCTTCTCAGTTCAGATCTGTGTTGTGCATCAAATAGGTGTCCCATTCGTTATTTTTGTTTAAGCAGTGTCTGCAGGGAATTCCGGGGGACCATTTTAATAAACAGCAGCAACAATGGAATATTTGTTCACTTTTCTTCAGCAAAGTATCTGAGGAAAGTGTGTTTGAGGTGGGGAGTGGGTAGCTCTCAGTAGCTGCTGCTCCCTGAGTCTGACAGCCTCGTGACAGTTACTAATATCAGCAGATTTAATGTGTTTAGTCTAGTTGTAAGGCTTGTGATGTGTTTTTGATTTCCTGCTTCAGAAATGCATTTTGGCTAGAAAACAGTGAGCCATACAATTCTCTTTCTTACCATACTACAGTCAGGAAATTGTTACCTTTGTACCCAATTTATGTTACATAATAAGTAACTTACATGCACACTAAGATTCTTACTTCTTGGCTATTCAATCAATGTGTGAACAGGAGCAAGAAGGTAATGAGTCCTGAGGCATGTGAGCTTAGCACCAGCGGGTCCCCGAACCTAGGCTGTGTCAGGATTCACAGAGTACATTTAGTTTCTCATCGATGCTTCAGTTTGTCTTTATTCTCCAGGGACTGCGAAATTACCTCATTGTCTTTTAAAATCTTTAACGTTCTCTCTTGCTTTAGGACCAATTTGGAAAAGAATATACAAACCACCTGCAAGACTTGAACGGAGCACTCTTGATGTTTTGCTATATAGCAGTGAGTGGTTTAAGCATCTTTCTTTTACCTGCAACTCAAAAATATTTTGTCGCGTTTCTTTGTATCAATGTAAAGAAGGAGGAAAAAAACCTCACTCTTGCATTCTACAGAGTTGCACTCTTCAGAGCTTTTAGTGCTTGTCTTTACTGGTATATTCTCCTGTTTCTTGCTTTGGGAAAAGTAGTCAAATTCTGCTTTTAACATGGTGATTTTCTTTGTGGTGCACTATGTTAGGAAAGCTTGGGGTGCAAAGCTGGTATTACTATCATTATTTTTGTAATTTAGAAATCAGATTTATTTGGAATAAATGTTGTTTAAACAACTATACACTGATAATTATACTTATTCTTGATTTAGGGCAGAACAAAAAGACATTGAAGAAGGGTACTTAAAAATAATTTTGCTAGGACATATCTGTATTTTATTTTGGTTTTTTTTTAAAAATTCATTTTAGTCTCAAAGGTTTCTTTTATTCATATGCCTATATCCCCTTTTTATTAATTAGTATGTAAATAATAGAAATTGTGGAAAATACATTGAAAGGGAGGCTAATACACACTGAGAAGAGTTTCTCTGCTCCATTCAAGAACATCCCCTTTATGCTACTTAACAAAAGCAACCAAAATCTATACAGGTATAGAATAATTACATATTTTTAAAGCAAAGACAATTCGCATTAAAAAAAATAACGTATAAGAAAATCTCAAGGAAATGGGGGAAAAAACCTCCCAAGAATCACTGCAATTCCGACAACAGCCATCATTTGTTATGTATTTCCTTTGTCTATGGGAATTCGATTTTTCATGTTAAAAATACATTTCATATTTTGTTATTTCAGAGTTCAAAAGGAGAGATCTTGTTTCTTTAAAACAGAGGTCTTAAAAAATCAAGCATGTCTGAAGGGCAACTGGGGAGCGGGATTAGGTCTGCCTGCCAGGTCAGTGGGCTGCCGGGATGCACCCATCTTTCTCTGTGCAGGAGGATTTCCTGCTGTTTTTTCAGGAGTGACCTAGAAGGAGGTTAATGATTCCAAAGAAGGAGTTTTCCCTCAGGGAAAATTTAATCTTGTGACCTTTTTCTCTATCTGTCCATTTCTTTTAAGTCATAGACTCCCTTCATTTAACTTACATCAAGCTGTTTTATTTTCTTCAAAAACATGGTTGAAGTGACTCCTTTGCTTTCATTTAACCCTTGAACTGGATACATTTCAAAAATGAAATCTCTGTGCAGAGTATGGGCTTACGGTTCTCCTTTCAAATCTCTATATTTATTTTTTTCTCTCTCTCAAAACACCATGATAGGGAAATCCAAAATCAAATACTATTTGTGTTACTCTTATAATTGTCTTTCCTAGTGGCTGCACACAGACACAGAATATTCAGAATAAATGCGTTATTCTGATAAAATAGATAAATTATCTTAAAATATCGCTTGGGTTTTTTTGGTAAGTGTTGGATTTACTAGGGTGTTCAAGAGTACTAAGATCATTGACAAGGAAATTTTATTAAGAAATATGCAATTGATGATAAAAGTCTCTTCAGAGAGAATTTAAGATTATGAGAAAATATCAGCTTTATCTAGCCAGTTTCATTTTTTTCTACCTGTTAAAGGCAGACATTAGTGGATCAAATTCAATGTCAGAATATAGTAAAATAAAGCTATAATTACTTTATTATTCTCTTGGGTTCAGACTCCTGGTGCAATGAGTTCTTGAGAGTAAAGTGAAAACAGAAACTGCCTTGTGCTCAAACTTGTCAGTTTTTTAAAAACAACTTTTTATTCTGCAACAGATCCAGGACATTTTCAGCATGATCATATTACTCCATTTTACTGCCAACATAAATTGAAAGGAATATTTCTTAATTTCTAGCATGATAATGTTCTATATGAAAACACAATAAATCCAGAATAATGTGATTTCTGCTGATGTAGAACACGGCCCATGCGTAGATTCTCTAATGTTTAATATGCCATATGGCCCAGAGAATTCTGTTTTTCTTCCCTTGGAGTAAAAGCCATTCGGAGCCAGATGAGGTACAACAAACTACCAAAGCAAGCTCCGGTTGATCAGCTAGTCGATTTTTGTACGTTCAATCCATCAATAAGCATGGACTGAGAACCTCCTGTGTTCTTACCACACTGCATGAATGGTAGCTAGGACCAGTCTTTGCCCTTGGGCTATCATAACTGAAAACCATTATCATGTGTGGGACAATTAAAGACCTGTGAATTGTTGTAGTAGTGACTATGGTGAATACAACAATATCAAAACACAACAGTAGCATGTGAAGAATTTCATTTTACAAAGTGATTTTACACATACAACTATAATTCTCCACGTAATTTGGTGCTTCCATTTCTTGAAAATAATCGTGCTTGTCCTATATTTCACAGGGTTGATGGAAAAATCAGATAATATAGAAATATTATATACCAGGCACTGTTCCAAGAGCTTTACAGATCAGGAAACTGAAGCCTGAAGAAGTGATACAATTTGCCTAGGGTACAATTGGTAATAAAGGTGCAAAGCTAAGATTGTTTAACTTTATTTTGTCAGTGTCCAGTATGGGACATCATTCATATCAGCGAGTCCAAAACCAAGCAAACCAACTCCTCCTCAACACTTGTTCTGCCTTTGCTAGACTGTAACTCAGTTGGTGACATTACCATTCCTCATTCTAACCAAGCCAAGGATCTGGGAGTCATCTTTTCTTCCTCCATCTCCCACCGACCCAACTACCGAGGGTTAGGTTCAATCCGTAGGTATCCCCCGAATGATCTACATCTCCACTGCCACTGTCAAGCCCCTTAGTTAGGCCCTGAACCGCAAATGCTTGGCTCACTGCAATGGTCCCCTGACTAGTCTCTGCCCTTCCAGTCCCACATTTCCTACACTGTGCCATAGGAATCTTTGCAAAGCACCAATTTGATCCTATTACTCCTCTTCTTTGTGCTTCATGGTCTCTTGTTTCAGCTCCTTTCCCTCTTCCCAGTTCAACCTTACTACTGACTGCACCTCCATTCACACTTCTCACCCTATCACTCCAGACTACTTGGAATGCACATTTTTACACTTTTGTACATTGTACCCCTGTATTTGGAATGCCATGCTCTCCACATTACCTGGAAAGCAAACTTTTGGCCAACTCAAATCCAGGTTCTTTCTTAGGAAAGAAATCCCTGCTTCCCTATCTCCAAATGGTGTTAATCACTCCATTCTCTATGCTGCCTAAGGGTCTAGAAGCTGTATGTCTTTGTACGCATCACATTATTGTGAAATTACTTATTTACATGCCTGCCTTCTCTAATAAACTATGAACTCCTTGAGGGAAAGGATTTTTATTTCCTTGTAATTTTACACAGTGTCTGGCACATAATAAACTCTATAAAATGCATGTTGAATTCTAAGGAGTGAGTAATCATCAGAGCTTGAACATTGCAGGTGAGTCTAGGAGACAGAAAAACTGATGATTCCAGAAATAGAGGTGGCACTATTAACCTCCCAAGAGAAGACTCTTAGAGATAGTCATGGGCATGAACTAGGAATGGCTCATCAGGACTCTGGGATCTAGGCTTAAGATGACTTAGATTACATGCAGATACAAATGCTGAAAAGTTAAATTATTTTTAAATGGTGAATTATTCTTTTTGTCTATCATTATTCATTGGAATGATTCTCTAGAAAACATACATTTTAGTTTAAGAGCAAACCTTTCAGAAGCTTTTTAATAAAAATAACAATCACTTAAATTGTTTTCGGCTATAACACTAAAGATTTAGTTTCAAAGCCCCTAATTCTAGCGTTCCAAGATTGAGTAAGCAAAACTCTCTTTTATCTTCATCACTCTCTCTCAATATACATATATTTTACATTATACTTTACCAATTTAAATGATATTACCATGCTTTCCACCATTCAGACCTTTCTAGGCTGAAGAATACAGGCAATTCTAACCCATACAGCAACACTGGGCCAGCCCTCATGGTTGTAAGACTGGCCCTGCACAACAAGGCCTAAGGAAGTGAGTGTATGCTCAAACTCAGCTGGCATTCTCCTCTCCAAGTGAGAGGTTAGAGGGGCCATGTCCGCCAGGGAGGACACCTCCATTTAATTCACACTAAGGCTCTGCATGGGCTAACATTGCCCTGCAGAAACCCCTTCATCATTATTTTATTTTATTTGCCTTTCCCTTGACCTATCCCTGCTCTGTTAGGTTTTTATTAAAGTAGAACAACCAGAATTACAGCAATATTTCAGCAGTAGATGCCCGGTGACTTTAAACAAGGGTTTGCTGATATTTTCTAATATTTTGTTGACTTCTTGGATGAAGCCACACAAAACATACTTGTGTCTGTGGAAGGGTTCACAGGGATCTCTCTGCTGGTGTGCTGCAGTAAGCCTGCACCAGTTCCTGCAACCAATATCACTCATCTCTTCCTACCTCAACATGCCGCAACATCACATTGGTAGCTAGAGATTGGCCATGGTAGGAGTATTTCCGCCACAGGAATTGACAAACACTATAAATAAAGGCTTCTCCTCTCACCCCCTAAAGAGTAGATGTACCAGGTCACCACTATGTATTACTTTTCTTAACACTAATTGTTTTCTAGAGCAAATATCTTTTATGTAAAATAGAAGTTTGAACTATTGCTTCTACACTAAATGCATTGCCTTACAATTCTGATGTTGAAATCTCTATGCTGCTTATTGGGGCCAACTTTTGCAGTCTCAGGGGTCTTTGGTTTATTCTAAATTGAGCAGGACTTCTCCTCTTAAGAGTAGTTTAGCGATCAGTAAACCTAGAGATCCCACTGTGTACTTCCTTATCCACATCATCCACAAAATCTCCAAACTTGCTTCTTCCTAATATGAATTCCCTGACATCAATTGGATCATCCAGAAAAATGCTTGTTTCCCTAGCATTTATTCATTTATATATTTAGGGTGTGTGTGTATGTTATGTATATATTAGCTGATCCATGAAAAATTCTCTCAAATCCTATGGAACCTCAATTTGCAATCACATATTTTATTATTTTGTTTTGTTTTATGGTGTTTTGTTTGTTTGTTTGTTTTTGAGTTGGAGTCTCACTCTGTTGCCCAGACTGGAGTGCAGTGGCCACTCCCAGCCACCGCAGCCTCGACCTGCTGGGCTCCGGCGATCCTTCCGCCTCAGCCTTCCCAGTAGCCGGAATTACAGGCATGCACTACCACGCCTGGCTGATCTTTTGATTTATTGTAGAGATGAGGTCTCGCTGCCCAGGTGGGTCTCGAACCCGCGGGCTCAGGCAATCCACTCACCTCAGCCTCCCAAAGGCGCAGGATTACAGGCTGAGCCACCGAGCCCAGCTGCAATCACATATTTTATATAAAACTCTTCTAAAAGCCATGCATGATGGATTGAATTATTGGCCCTGATTTTTCATCCATGTATAAATGTTCTTTGCCACATTACTCTGACTCTTAAGAGTACATTCCAGCTGGGCACGGTGGCTCATACCTGGAATCCCAGGACTTTGGGAGGCAGAGGCAAGTGGATTGCCTGAGCCCAGGGGTTCAAGACCAGTCTGAGCTACTTGACGAGACCTTGTCTATGCAATAAATCAAAAATTAACTGGGTGTGATGGCATACATCTGTGATTCCAGCTACTTGGAAGGCTGTGGCAGAAGGATTGCCTGAGTCCAGCAGGTCGAGGCTGCAGTGGCCACTGCACTCTAGCCTGGGTGACAGAGTGAGACTCCCACTCAAAAAAAAAAAAAAGTAATTTCCCCTCCTTGACTTTGGACTAGCCCATGTGACTAGCTTCAACTACGAGATGTTAGCAGATATGACATAAGCAGAGGCTTCAAATGAACTTCACTATTGGGTTTGCCTTCTTGTGCCTCTGCCATGGCTATGAGGAGAACATGCCCCTGTTAATTTGCTGGTGTAAGGAACATGAGAGACATACAGCCTGCCCCTTGGAGTAAAGCCCTGCTGAGATTCACTGAACTCAAGCTAACATAGGAATATGTGTGCAAGAATAAATGATTGCTGTCTGAAACCACTGTTTTTTAAGGTAGGTTGTTAATGCAGCATTATTGTGGTAGTAGTTGTCAGATACATCATGTGATTTGCATGAACGTCATGAATTTTGCATAGACCAACTTTTTGTTTTTCTTTGAACTAAGGGCTTATTTTCAACAAAAACAGAAAAGAAAATTATGCCAGTCAACGAATAGTTATTGAATACCTACTATGCACTAGTCACTATTCTAGAAGCTGGAGATTCAAGGGTAATCAAGAAGGAGTTCTTGCTTTCATGGAGCTGATATTATATAAGGTAGCCAACAGCCACCTGTATATATTTAAATTAAATAAAACTTAAAATAAACAAGTAGGAAGATTTAAAAAATATTAACTACAATATAAGAAAAGGATTGACAGTGGTGGGAAACTATGTGGGGGGGGCGGGAGGGGAAGGAAGGTGGGATTAACGGTAGTCAGTATCTGTCTGGGGATGGGGAGACACCCCTTATCAACAAGGGTGCCTGAACGATGCATATTTGTATACCTAACCCTTAACTGTACCCCACAATTTTAAAATAAAAAATATTGATTTAAAAAATATTAATTACATTAAATTTTAAAATGTTCTTCTACAGTCTCAAGTCTCACTAGTCACATTTCAAGTGTGAAATCGCCACAAGTAGTTAGTGGCCACCACACTGGGCAGCGTAGAGAGCACTTCCATTATTGCTGAAAGCTCCACTGGACAGTGCTATCCTAGAGGAAGAAGGTCAATGATAAAACAAACGAACAAACACGTAAATGAACAAAGCAATTTCAGATAGTGGAAAGGACAATGAGGAAAAGAGAACAGAAGTGATAGGTTAAGGAGTAAAGTCCGGAAGCTGCTGAATGCTAGCACAGAGCAGCAGGTAAAGCTCTGGGGGCTGCTCCTTTTGGGCAGAGAGCACGGTAAGTGCAAAGGCCCTGGGGTGAGAAGAAGCTCGGCATGTTTAAGAAATGGAAAGGTCAGTGTAGCATGAGCTCAGTGAGGCAGGAGAGGCGAACAGAAGGGCAGGAAGTCAGAGAGGGGAAGGGGCTATCTCCTGTAGAGCCATCTAAGCTGTGGCTAGGGACCTGGATTTCTGTCTAATTGCAGTGGAAAAGCATTGGGGGATTTTAAACAAGGAGTGACATGACCTGATTGGCGTTTTTAAAAAGACTGCTCTAGCCACCTGAAGTGGATCTTGTAAAGATGAAGTTCCAGATCTAGCGGGAGAAAGAAATGTTTCTCTAGAGAGATAAAGGGATAAACATAAGAATATTGTTATGATAAAGGAATCTATGTATCTATTTTAAGTTGTGTCCTCATTAGTTCCACATTTATATGCGATCCTCAAATCATTTCTTTTTTTCTTTTTCTTTTTTTTTTTTTTTTTGAGTTGGAGTCTCACTCTGTCGTCCAGACTGGAGTGCAGTGGCCGCTCCCGGCCACCACAGCCTCGACCTGCTGGGCTCCAGCGATCCTTCCGCCTCAGCCTTCCCAGTAGCCGGAATTACAGGCAAGCGCTACCACACCCAGCTGATTTTTTGATTTATTGTAGAGATGAGGTCTCGCTGCCCCGGCGGGTCTCGAATCCATGGCCTCAGGCCATCCACTCACCTCAGCCTCCCAAAGGTGCAGGATTACAGGTTGAGCCACCGAACCCGGCTCTCAAATCATTTCTAAAGACAAAAACTCTGTGTGTAGACCTCCAAAAAGATGACTATAACTTCTGTGCAGGAAAGAATCATAGCAAGGCTAAAGCTAAGAGAGTGCTTGGAGCTGTCCTATATGAGGTCTTTTCTCTCATGTCCTCTGTGGAGATCAGCAGAGCTGCAAAAGGGTAGATGGGCGCCAGCATGTGGATGAGTGGTGGAACATGGGAAGCTCAGCCCAGGCAGAGCCGGAAGATCATTCTGGAGGGGTCTGGAAGGTTCTAAACATGTGTGGCAAAAAAATCAGGAAACAAACCATAAGCCATCTCAAAAAAAGGAGGGTGGAATAAAGTCAGAGGTGGGGTAGAAGAGAAATAATTACCTAATAAAAGGAAAGCACTGAAGGGCAACTTGGGGAATGTACTAGCTCCCTAGGTCATCAGGGGTTCTAAAGTCGAAAATAAAAGAGTCAGCAAAGGACAAATGTATTCTGTCTTAAGTTTCTGAAATGAGGAAGCCCTACTGATTCAACAGTGTGGAAACACCTGGAAGGGCCCTTGTTGGATCTGTGTTGCACATCTTTTTACAAAATAATTGAAGATGTTTCTTCTGCTAACTGTAAATTGGAGCAAATCCCTTAGTATCTGAGACTGTTTCTGCATTGGTAGAGAAGAGGCTGAAGTTAGTTCACATGCCTCTTAGATCTCTTTCATCCTAAAATGAATAGATTTTGTCATTCATGATAGATGGCTTACTGAAATTTTAGAAAGTCTGGATGTTTCTTTGTGTGTGTACATGTGTGCATATGTATAGTTTAGAAGTGGGTCACTTTTCCAAAAGCTTGTTTTCCCAGTTTCTTTTGGAAGAAGTATATAGAAAGTAAGAGAAGAAGAAAAAGAATTTGTGACAGAGCTTTGTGCTAATAGTTTAATTCAGTCAAAGACAATAAACATTTATCTGAAAACCATAGTTGGAGTTAAGATATTTGTATGACTAAGGAGGTCTGGTACCCTATGTGTACTGAGAAAAATTGCAAATGTGAGAAAGAAAGGAAAGAAATAACCCATTTGCTTGGAAAAATCAAGAATGAAATAGCTTTCCTCATTTCCTTTCTTTTCTTTTCGAGACAGAGTCTCTGTCACCCAGGCTGATGCTCGTGGCCACCCCAGCATCGACTTGTTGGGCTCCAGCGATACTTCCGCGTCAGTCTTCTAAGTAGTGGAACTACAGGTGTGTGCTACTTTAAAATTAGCTGAGCCCGGTTAATTTTTGATTTATGGTAGAGATGAGGTCTTGCCAACTTGCCCAGGCTGGTCTCAAACCCATGGGTTCAGGCAATCCACTCACCTCAGCCTCTCAAAGTGCTGGGATTGCAGGCTGGGCCACTGAGCGGACTGGTTTTCTCCATTTCTGTATGGCAAAACTCATCTTTCAAGACCCAGGTTTAATGTCATCTTTTCTGTGAAGCCTACTCCGACCTTTTTAAGCAGAAACAGTCAATCTCTCCATTTTTTTGTGCTCTCAAGTATTTTAGTTATCTTCTTAGGATCATGTGTATCATATTTTATTACAATCTTTTTAGAAGTTTCCCATCTTTCCTAAATCTTGAATTCTTGAGAGCAGAATTCTTAATTATTCTTTTTTTCACTCCCCTCCCTGCCCCATCCCATCATGCAGTTCAAATCACAGAATAAATAGGTAATGTGTGTGTGTTGATTTAATGACGTATGGTTAAAAAAAATATCGTTGCCATGAAGCAAAATAGGTAGAAAAAAAAAAAAAGAAAAGAAATGAAAAAAAATACTTCTGGTTCTTCATTGAAGACGAAGGTGAAACTATGAAGTTCAATATGAGAACTTTAAAGTGGTTGGGCAGAAAGCATAAACGAGGCCAAAACAAAGAGAACACAGGGAGGAAAGACCAAATAAAACCAGCAACTTGAAAGGTAAAGACATTAGGAACAAATGAAAGATGAGGATAGGGGATGGGGCTGAAGAAAAATCTAGGAAAACAAGCAAACGGGATCATTAGAGGGACCTCCAGTCTCTAGCATAAGGCTGGAGAAATCTGAGTGAGATCCATGAACATTTCAAGTGATAATATAAAGAAAAAACAAAACAAAACACTACAAAGATTAGCCTTTGTGGGTGAACTTTGGTTGGGGTTGAAAATAAAAAATGGAAGAATATAGGTAAGAGCAGGAAGGATTTATAATAATTAGTTCCACAAGGATAAAGAAAACTTACAGGAAGAAAAATTCAAATTATTATTGGAGCCGGGCTCGGTGGTTCAGCCTGTAATCCCGCACCTTTGGGAGGCTGAGGTGAGTAGATTGCCTGAGCCTAGCGGTTTGAGACCCGCCTGGGCAGTGAGACCTCATCTCTACAATAAATCAAAAAATCAGCCGGGCATGGTAGCACATGCCTGTAATTCTGGCTACTTGGAAGGCTGAGGCGGACGGATCGCCAGAGCCCAGCAGGTTGATGCTGCGGTGGCTGGGAGCGGCCACTGCACTCCAGTCTGAGAGACAGAGTGACACTCCAACTTGAAAAAAAAAAAATTATTATTGGAAAACACAAGTGGCAGAAAGGCAAATCCCGTTCATCGACTGTATACTGGATACTAGGTCCGGCACTGGGTGCTTTACAAGTTTCTTTCTTTAGAGTAAAAATGTTAATGTATGCCTTTTCATACCTGAGAAAAGAAATCATATAAACATGCTCTTTTACTTCTTCACACATCTGACTAGAAAATGGACTGTAATAGATGGCAAGTGGGTGGCAAGAAGGGAATAGTAGTTAATATTTATGCATGGACCATTATTTTAGAGAGTTTGTGCTAAAAAGGGAATCCATTTGGTGAGAAAGTTTGAAAAGGAAAAAAAAACACAAAATTACCTAAAAGGGAATACTAAAGCTTCTAAAAGCTACTTCTCTAATGGGTGGGTCTCTTGCTGAATTTTGAAGTAATTCATTTACTGTTTGATGGTGTGACCACTTGCCATTGTTGGCACCCCAGTCTTTGATCCCTTTTTGTTCTGGGGAAGCACCACCATGGATAATTTTGGAAAAGGGCAGGAACTCATATCTATCAAAACATGGATAGATGGTTCTTTTTTTCTGCACCCTGGCAGGGGGCCACAAGCATGTAACCTCAGCTCAGCCAATGGATGCCCACTCAGAACTTAGGGTCTTGGCCAGGCATAGTGGCTCACGCCTATAATCCCAGCTTTTGGAAGGCGAAGGTGAAAAGATTGCCTGAGTCCAGGGTTCGAAATCAGCCTGGTCAACTTGGGAGAAACCTCAGCTCTACAACGAAGAAAAAAAGTAGCTGGCTGTGCTGGCGCATGCCTGCGTTTCCAACTACTTGTAAGGCTGAGGCAGAAGGATCACCTGAGCCCAGTATGCCAAGGCTGAAGTGGCCATGAGCATGTCACTGCACTCCAGCCTATGCAACAGCGAGACTCCAACTAAAAACAAAACAAAAAACAAATTTAGCGAATGATATGAAGAGGCCAGACACCTCCTACGTGACGATCACTCATGGTGGTAGAAGTGGAATCTGAAGTCCAACAGCGCCCAAGTATCCTGTAGTATGTCATCCTGACCAACGTCCCTGAGGGAGGACCTTGGCTGAGCTTTGGCAGATTTTAGCCTCTCTCATTGCTTGTGCATTCTCTGAACATCTTTCTTTAGCTTTCATCAATTCCAGAAACTAGCAGTTATCCTTTCTTTGGACTGTTTTCCAATTAAATTTGCCTAAATCAGTCACCAAGAAACTCAATGGATACACTAACTTATTGGCACTGGTGATTAACGAAGCTTTAGAGAAAGGGGAAATGCTCATTAGGCCATTTAATCAATCATTCTTTTTGAGGAAATATTAGGGTTCAGACCTTATGCTGATGATACCAGGTTCTGGTGAACACCGCTGATACTTACACATACTAACGAAAGTCTGATATGCAAACTACATATATAATACTATGTGTATTAGTTAGCTATTGTATGCAACAAATTACCTCTAAACTGAGGGACATACAATAACAAACAATTATTACCTCGCAGTTTCTGTGGGTGAGGAATCTGGGAGCAGCTTAGTTGGTTCTTCTCGCTATGGGTCTCTCACAAGGCTGGGATGAAGGGGTCTCTCACAAGGCTGGAATGCAGGTCAGGGAATTTCATCTGAGAACTTGGCCACAGGAGGAGCCATTTCCAATCTCAGTCATGTGGTTGTTGGCCTGTTCAATTTCTCACCAACTGTTGGACTGAGAGCCTCAGTTTCCCGCTGACTGCTGGTTGGACATCTCCCTCATTTCCTTGTTACCAGAACCTCTGCCTAGGGCAGCTCACAATGTGGCACATGGTTTCTCTCAGAATGAGCAAGTAAGAAAAGCCAGAGAGGGAGACAGAGAGATGGGGGGAGGCAGAGAGAAGGGGTGGGGGGAGAGGACAGGAAAAGAAATAAGAGAGAAGGAAGGAGAGAGAGGACAGAAAGAACAGGAAAACAGGAAGAGAGAGGAGAGGAAGGAGAGAGAGGAGAGAGAGGAGAGAGAGAAGGAGAAGAGAGAAGGAGAGAAAAGGAGAAAATAAGAGAAAGAGAGAGTTCAGAAAGAGAGAACAGGAAAACAGGAAGAGAGAGGAGAGGAAGGAAAAGGGGAGAGAAATAGAGGGAGAGGAGAGAAGGAGAGAGAAAAAGGAGAATATAAAAGAGAGAGAGAGAGGGAAGAGGGAAGAGGGAGGAAAGGAGAGAACTTGAGCAAGGACAAGAAAGAGGAATTTTCATAATCTAAACTCAGAAGTGGCATCTCATCATTTTTGCCACATTGTATTTGTCAGAAGCAATTCTCCAAGTGCAGTCTGCACTCAGAACTCGGGATGGCACGGCAGCATGAATGCCAGAGACATGGGGTCACTGGGAGCCTTCGTACAAGCTGCCAGCCACACCAGAATAAACACACATAATTTCTGTGGGTACTCTAGGCATATGGAGATTGGTGGTGGGGGGCAGAGTGGAGGTAGAAAAGTGCAAGAAACGCGGGGAGAAGGAAGAATCAAGGAAAGCTTTCAGGAAAAGGTGAAACTTTAATGGAGTCAATGCAAAAAGGGTTATTGAAAATGTTTCTTAAAAATATACAGAGAAGAACGTGAGAAACTCGACCTCCTTAGGCCACCAGGTTACATCCTGTAAAAGCTTCTTCCAGAATTTACTCTGTCAGATTGCAATGGTGTACATTAAGAGCTGACACCACACTCAGCAGTGTAATAAATAGGAGACAGATTAAAGGTACTTAATACATTCACCAGAAGGGAGATAGGTAGTTTCTAGGGAATACCCAAGAGGCGGTCTTCTGCACAACAGGCATGCTTTACCTCTAGACCGTGAAAGCATAGGGTTTAACATCCACACGTGTGAGAACAAGATGCAGAATGGTGAATAACTGGTTCATTCCAAGGCAGGTAAAATCATTAAAGTAGAAAGAGAAGATGATGACGTAGGCATGCTTCTGGACTGGTGATATTAATCCATTTGGAAAAACTATGCAGTGAATCAAAAGCCAGTTCATCAATCTAGTCAATAAGAAAAAGAAAATAATCTCGGAGAACTCGGATCATATGTAGTTGACGCATCAGAGGAGAAGGTAGATTGCGACTTCCAATTATAATGAATATTTGAAGATGGCCAGGGTACAGAATCAATGGAAAATAAATGCAAGCCGGGCTCGGTGGCTCAGCCTGTAATCCCGCGCCTTTGGGAGGCTGAGGTGAGTGGATTGCCTGAGCCCGCGGGTTCGAGTCCCGCCTGGGCAGCGAGACCTCATCTCTACAATAAATCAAAAAATCAGCCGGGCGTGGTAGCACATGCCTGTAATTCCAGCTACTCGGAAGGCTGAGGCGGAAGGATCGCCGGAGCCCAGCAGGCGAGGCTGCGGTGGCCAGGAGCGGCCACTGCACTCCAGTCTGGGTGACCGAGTGAGACTCCAACTCAAAAAAAAAAAAGAAAAAGAAAAAGACAATAATGGCAGAGGCATGCTGGTAAAAAAGAAGAAAAAAAGGGGGAAATTAGGAAAGGAGGCCTCTTCAAAATCCTGTGGGTATGTTTGAGAGAAAGAATCATGTAAGACAAAATTAAGAAGAGAGACTAGAGAAAGGCAAGGAGAAAATAAAAACTTTGGAAATATGGGAGAGGAGTCCCTATGGAACTGATTCTGCCTCATCAAACGTTTTTAATTCCACTTTTTATACATAAGTTATAACTGGCAACCTCTGTTGAGACTGTTTTTTTATTGCCTTATGGAAAAGCAAGGCCAACATGATTAAAAGGCAATGTATTCACCTCCCAGGGAAGGGGAGCTGGGAATGATGAACCCAGGGCTTTTCTTCAGAGTGACATATTTATGTTACAATTTTAATAAAAAATAAAGAAGAGGAGGGAGAAGAGCAGGGAAAACATTTTAGGTTTCATCTTCTTCTCTCTGAATGATAGTGGGCGAGGTCAGCACCTTTTAAAGGGAATAGGCAAGCCATCCCTTAGAAAAGTGCAGGATATGGAAGCAGCAAGTCACACAAAGATAATCATGTGGGGGATAAACAGGAGGGATTTGAATACCACAAACTGATCATGCTGTATAGATAACCTGAGAGAAAACTATTCGCATAATGTGAAGTTGCAATGTTGTAGGGAAAATAACGTGAATAAAAACAGCTACGCTCTGCATATATATATGTAGCCTCCAGAGTTTACAATGGCTTGATAAACCACAGCCAAAAAGAACAAATGTGAGTTCTGAACGCCACTGGTTGAAGAAAATCAGATTTTTATTTTAATTGTTAAGGAGAGATGGGATCAGCCCTAAATGAGGGCCAAAGAACCACATATAACAAAATTAAGAAAGTAACTTTCTGGTTAGAATTTTTTCTTTAAGAGACTACTGACCCCACTTATGGAGTTAGCCTACGAGAGCCCCCAGGTTGAAGGGCAAATAGCATCAGGGGCAAGTGCCTAGATGGTGTCAAGTGACACCAAGAATGGTCATTCTCGCTTTCTGTCTTATATCTGTTGCTACTTTCTTCTCCATCTGTATTTTGACCAACCTGACGAAATTCTTTGGAAATTACTAAGTAGGAAGTTACGACCATAAACACAGTCTGAGAGGACCTCACGTTGTCTCTTGAATAAAAACAGGGAAAGTAGAGGGCAGAAAACCTCATATGACAAGAAATTTATTTACTTTTAAATGGGGAGATTTTATATTCAGGAAAATGAAGCTATCCAAATAGAAAATAGTAATCTGGCACTGTAGGTAGACAAGAATGGGATGTTTGCATATGGTTAAAGCTTAGTGGATACGGCATTCTCTCATCAGAATTCTCTATTAATTGGTATCTCTGCATGTCTTGATTATAGTGGTAATGAATGTTCATAAATATTAATTCAAAAGGTACCAAAAATTTATGAAGTACTTTCTAAATCATCAAAGACAGGCTAGATGCTGTTCCGTGAAACTTCATAGATACGTGAATACACTATGTTCTGATTCTTTGAAAATTATTAATTCATGTAATAGAGAGCATGCATTTCCAAACTGCAGGATAGCAAATATTCTATTTAACTCTGAACAATTTCCAAACCTCTACACCTAAAATCTTGTTATTTATACCATGCCTCTAGCATACAATGCATCTCTCCCTCACTACAATATAAAGTCTATGAGTCTCTCTCCTTTTCTGAAACCCCAGTTTTATAAGAACCTCTGTCGTACTTTCATAGATGTCTAAAGAAAATATCCTCAAAAATTATTAACTCACTTGAGAGTATAGTGCTTTGAGCTCCTTGAAAATAAGATGCAACAAAAACATAATATAATTTAATGAAGAGAAATTTTATTCACCTATTTATCCTGCTACCACTCTATCACCCAAAGAAGTATCAAAATAATCCTAAAAATTAACTTTCAAAATAGCTGGTGCTCATAGATGGCTACGTTTTTCCTTTGCTATATACAGCTTTTCACTTTTCAATTTGAATTTTATCCTTTTTATTAACTGTAATTATCACTTACTATCACAAGTCTTCTTTTAATTCTCTCCAAATTTTAATGACCTGCATTTTAGCTTTTGTGAACTATAGTTTTAACCAGACAGTCTGATATTTTAATTATTACATTAAACTATGCTAATCAAAGAAATCTACTTGTGCTCATCTGTATGCAAACTTAAATATAAAATTTGGGGGTTATAAGCCAAGTTGCATGTTCTATTGTCAAAGTACAAAATTAATTCACTCGTGTACAATACCTAAAACTTTAAAAATATTTATCCATAGGCATCATTATCATATCTAGATACATATAACTTATGCAAGTTGTGTTTATAATACATTTTTACAATGAGAGAAACATAATTTGCCTTTGTAGAAAATATGACTATTTCTTCATTTCATCATTCTACAAATTTGATGATGGTAATTATTTTTAGTTTGTGCCAGTAAGCTTTACAAATATATAATATTAGCAATACTTAAAAAAATATGAATTCAGTATCTATCAGCTGCTTTATTCCTTTATGGTCTCTTTTAATGGTACACACTCATTTTTTTCTTAGTAGCTCACTTACCTATATCCTTAATTCTTTAGAATTCTCAAATGAATGCCATCTGGTTTTTCTTCTATCCTGCAATCTATTTTCTTGAGATGACGCCTTGCCTTTTAAAGATATCTTCAAAAGTAGCTTTTGTTACTTGCTAGCATTATTCCACCATAAGATTTCTATTTTCACAACTTCTGTAGTGAAGAAAGGATACTTTCCCTCTTTTATTGTTTCAGTGGATCAACAAGGACATTTGGAGTGGTCATAAAAGCCTCAGTAAGAAAAGATGACAATGAGATACCTCTAAGTGTTTCTATACATGTTGTAATTAAATCTTAAAAATTTCACTGAATTACATTAGGGTAGTATAAATGAATAATGTATATAGTGTATTTTTAAAACAATACCTTTCTTGATACAGTCCACCACAAAATAGAAAAGTATTTATGTACATATTTCAGACATTTTAAAAAGGGGCTTGCTGACTCAATTTTTAGGAAAGAAAATATGTCAAGTAAATAAGACAGAAAAAACTGATTGAAAATAAAATTTATTATTCATAATGACAAAATTCATTTGCTATATTTATGTATTTAGTACAGATTTCCCATGTGAGGTTCTTACAGATGCCTTTGCATTCAAGTGTTATTACCCATTTCATAGATTAAGAAGTAGGGAGTGGTTATGAGTATGGGAGATAAACACCAAGGAACATACTGAGAATTACATGCTGGACAAACAAGGGAAGTGAAAAATGAATAGTTTCTGTGTGCTAAAAACGTTGTCTTTCCAAATGTGTCACAGACATTTTGCACAAATGTTAATTTAAAAGTCCCTTATATATTGTTCTAAGGTTAATATGTTAACACGTATGTGTGTATATATTTTACACGTATGTGTGTACATATTTTACATGCATGTATGTGTGTACACATTTTACATATTACACACACACACACACACAACTCAGGTTGGCTTCTGATGAAATTTTGCCCCTTCCTGCAACTTTAAAAGGTCTTTTAAAATTCTCCTCCTTAAAAGAAAGTTTCTGCAGAATAATATGGATACATTACTCAAATACTACACTAGATTTGAACTTACTTGCAATTTAAAAAATCTGGAATCAGCCTTGAAAACAATCTGAAAGTGTTATGTAAAACTGTACAGATAAGTAGACGTGTTAAGAATATTTATATAAAATTATGAGTATTCTCTTTGTAATTGGTTTAGATGTCAGATTGCAACTTTGACACTATTACTTATAACTTATCAAAGAGATTTATGCTTTGCAACTGACATTTTAAATTGAAGATTTACTAGAACTGGTACCTAATGTGTTTTCTGTAATTAATTCCTTTGAGGTCAGGTTTCATGGACACAGAATTCCTTTAACATTAATCCCTCCTCCAGCAATATCTTTATTGTTGGAATTAAAAGCTGAAAAAAAAAAAACCAGTTAATCTTTTTCAAGTGAGAGCCTCACTCAGTTCCAGATATCGCTTGTTTCACCCATGCAAGATTTTCTAAAAAGTGCAAAATATCTTAAAAGCAGATGCTGTGGAGTCGATGAAAGAAAAGAGCTGGAAGTTAAATCAATCATGAGTTAATAAGAAATGGAAAGTTTAATTATGTAGATACTTAAGTTCTTGAGAGCAGGACTGAGTAATGGAGGGTCTGTCTCATTTTAAACTTTATACTATTTTCCAAGTTACCTGTACATAATACCTAAACCTTATAAGCTTTTTATGTCCTTTTTCTGCTTATTCACGAGATGTTACATTAATTACTTGGAGGATAGCACAATTTGTTAGATGATGGTGTTCAATAAATTGTTGAATGTATGACGTTCTGACTGTAGCTGAATTTCTAGTTTTGGCTTAAGAATGGGAACAATACATTCAAAAGCTGGGCGATAAATAACTGAATACATAGTGGTTCACTATCCCAAAATAAATGTTGTTCAGCAAGAAAAAATGTTTATTAATTAGAGATGTTTATCTTTTTGCAGTTGCTAATTATGTTTGCTTGTGTTGACAAAAGAAAGACAAAACTCAGTTTTCCAAATTTAGCATGTGTGTTGCCTTCATCAGATGTACTGGATAGTTTATGTTTTTGATGTCTGTTTATATATGAAGCATGGAAAGTAATTGTGAGTCTACTCAGCAATGCTTAATGAGAGCCAAGTGCTCACCGATTCCACATAATTGATTAACTCACATGGAATAGAATGGTAAGGGATGCTGAAATCAGTGGGAGATTTGTCTATCAGGTCTGGCCCTCCAAAAGGTGGAATGGATGATGTGTTTGTCTTGTGCTTTGAGACCCCTTAATGAGCCCTAAGAAAATACTTGCCCTGTGTTTAGGAAAATTCCCTCCACATGTTCCTTTATGCATTATTACCCCATTATCAATGACACTCAAGTATTTACAAAGTTGATGCTTTTTGCTCAAGAGGGATCATGGTATTGGCTTCATGGATAGATTTTGGAGTTTTTGTTTGGAGTTGTAATCAGTAATTCCCTCCCTCCCACTAATTTGATACTGAAACTAAAGTATTTAAAGAAACGTTTGAAAAACATTTTCCCTATCTGTATAGGTCGATATTTGATAGATTTTGGTAAAAATAGTTTTCTATTTCTCGTTTGGGTGGTTGGTGCCTTAACACCCCCTGAAAATACCAGGCAGTACTATCCCAAACTGCAATGTAAGGCTCTTGAGCCAGATATATTCTCTGAGCTAAGGGTTTTATTCATCTCTTAATAAAGAAAGGCAAGATAAATATTAACATTGGGAAGTGAAAGAACAATTGTAGACTGAAGCATAGTAGAATATTTTGAGGAAGAAACAAAAAAAATCAACCCACATAGAAAACAACTTTAACAAATTAGACGCTTTAGTAGTATGCTAACAGTTTTTCACATTCCAATAACACCAGTTTTAGATGCCATCAATATTTTAGACAGTACCACTCATAACTTGGGACCACACATACCTGGCACCATAGTATCCTGCACACATATGGCTACCACATGAAAGGAAAGCATTGTAGAAACTTAGGATTGGTACATTTTCCCTTTTCTGAATGATTTTTGTGAAACTCAATGCTTACAGAGTTATGTATAAAATCTAGAATCCTTAATGATCCAACATAGATTCTGCTACTAAAGTTGTATGCTTTATTTCACAGCCATGCAAAGTTACATTTATTTCCCTGCAACTATGATTTTGCATTAGGAATTGCCGTAGATGGATTGAAAACTCATTTAATTAGAATGAAGATACTGAAAAAAACATATTGTATCTGCAGCTATCCACAGGGTCAAAGCGGTTTAAAGGTTAGACTGGGGGAAAAAAACCCAAAACCCAACCTCCTCAAAGCTCTAATGTCTTTGAAAGGTCGCTTCATAGATAGTTGTAATTTTACAGAATGAAGAATTTTAAAAATCTGGGTAAAAAAAATCACATGTACTTAATTCTGCCTATTTTGTGTAATTAACTCTATTCTGAATCTCTTAATTTCCATAAAGACTTGTGAATCCAAGCTCTATTTTGGCAGCCTTCTCTGGCTTTCATGACTTGACAAGCGTGTCCAATCAATAAGTAGCAATAATAGTAATCATAATAAAAATCCTTTCTCCTAGGATAAGGTAGAACAGGTGACAGTTTCTTGTTCTGGGATGGGAGCAGGTGAAAAGTTAGAAAACAAAACTATCCGAAAAGACACAAAAAATCCCACCGACCTGCAGACATTTCAATAAATTTTAGAAACTATTCTCTTGCTTACATATTTTCTTACCTCTTGTTCTTTTTTTTTTTTTTTAATAAAGAGAAAGCTTTATTTTCCGGTCAGAGACCTATGTCAATTTAAGAATGTCATTTAAAGGAGCGCACTGAAAGCTGTCTCGTTTGAATCACATTATGACATTCTTCAGTATCACTGACATAATCTACGCCAGAAAAAAAAAAGTCCAAAGAACTTGCCTTGAAACAGATTCCAAATAAGACAGACTTTGGCACGTCTGCTGTAGCCCTTAAAAAAAAAAAAAAGAAGAAAAAATTTCCCGAGTCGGGGCAACGACAACAGCGACACTTTAAAAAAGTCCGACAATGCAAAGCCAAGCAACCGATTCCCCTTTTTTGCCCCCTCAAGAACAAATTGTTGCCTCCTCCTACATCCATCCTACCAGAAGGGGGACCTTTCCACTTTCAGATGCGCCTCTGCTTTAATTTCTGGAGAGAAAAAAAGCGAGCCGAAGAGCCCCGAGATCCGCCGTGGAGCTCTAATAAC
>NW_007249316.1:27966-28585 GCF_000164805.1 Carlito syrichta | reverse complement strand
ATTCTTTCCTATATAATTATTATCTTTTTCTTTATTCTTTCTTACTAAAAACATACCTTACACCAACAACTTTCTTTACATTTTTCTTAACATCAGAGCTCTAACCAAAGCAATAAGTTTATATGCAGCGGAAGGTCTTAGATAGGATTTAATGTGGAATTCTTAGGGAAATCCAAAGCTATAGAAAAGGCACCTAAAAAGTATAGTGGTGTGAGTTTTAATTTTTGTCATAATGTCCCTTTTTAATAATGGAGCTGGACACATTGGCATAACAAGGAAAGAGTGTTGAAATATTTTATCTCTCAGAATACATGGAAGTAATGGCATAGTGAGGGGCCTGGATATAATGTCCTGTAGCCCCACAACCAAAAGGGGTGAAGGAAGGAGTGGACCAAGAATTTAAGTAGAGCTGAGCATGTAGCTCTCGTATTAATAACAAATGATATAACCCTGCCAGCTACTGATATTTCCACCCTAGGCTTGGTTGGTTTAATGGTTTGTTTTAAAGACATTGGGGCTATCAAGTTAGGGGTGAACCAACCTGACTGGAGCAAGCCCAAGAGATTTCCTTTTGAGATGCCTGGTGTCCCTTAATTACAGCAAGCCTCTGGGCCATGTG
>NW_007249316.1:0-26661 GCF_000164805.1 Carlito syrichta | reverse complement strand
GTTAACAGCCGTGGGGCCCCTGGGACCCGCTGTAAACCGCAGCCACGGGAGTTTTTAAAGTTTGAGAGAGATAAAGGAGAAGAGGAGGCCTTTAGGGTTTGCAGTGGTCATGAAAGCCGAGGCGGGTGTATTCCCCCTTGCCCAGGGGCCAGGGGAGGTTTAAAGTCCTTCCCTCCAGAGTTTCCTGGAAAGCTTTTCCTCCCTTGTTTAGGGGAGGGGAACTTACCTATCCAACAGTCACTGATGGATGCATTTTACACGTTCACAACAGTGGGACGGTCCAGGAGGGATGGAGTGGCAACAGGCGCCAGGTCAGGGTTCTCGCCTGTGGGAATACACCCAAAGAGAGGTGAGGGAGCACCCATCTGAGTCGCGGCACCAATGAAAGAAGTTTTGGCACCAGTAATGACTCCATGCCGGTCTGAACCAAGAGATTTATTAAAGTGGCAGTTACACGAAGGGACTGTAACCGAGGAAGGACAAGAGAGAGAGAGAAAAAGAGAGACTGAGAGAGAAAGAGAGTAAGAGAGTGGCGGGGACAGAGAGAGAAAGCAAGAGAGAGAGGGAGAGAGAGAGAGAGAGGGCCAGAGGGTGTGAGAAAAAGCAAGAGAGGAGAGAGAGCTCTGTAGGGAGAAAGGTATATTTATGAACCTTGTAGGGGCAGGCCAGTGTCGTGCCTGAGTCTTATTGGAGAAGACTATGAGGTAGCATTTCTATAGGGAGAGGTTGTTTGAGCACAGGTTTAAGTTTCGTGTGGGCAGGAAAAACCGCTTAGGGCCTTTGTTGTCTTTGGGAGGCAGAGCCATCTTGGGGCCTTCTGACTGTTGTCTGCACCTTTCACCTTGCCTCTGTGGATTACAGGGTATTCCAGTAGTATGACAAATTTGAAATGTGGAGCAGAATTTGGCAAAAGACTTACCACCATAGGCAGGGCTATTGTTAGTCTTGATAGATTTGGGATTGCCCATGACATTGATAGCTGCAAAGCAATGGGTTATAACATATTGAGCCGCTTTGCCTGATCGGGCTGAGGTAAAAATAAAACCAGAGCACGTATCCACTGTAACGTGCACATAAGCCAACTTTCCAAAAGAAAGGATGTGTGTAAAATCCATTTGCCATACATGTCCTGGCAACAGACCTCAGGGATTCACGCCTTCAGCAGCAGGGGAGTGAAACTGAGGGCAAATAAGACAACCTTTCACTATTTTTTCGGCCTATTGGGCCACTTCCCAGGACTGTGAGAACTGTTGGTGTAAACTCTGAGCATTTTGATTATGGAGGGCATGAGAAGCAGTGGCTTTGAAATCAGGGAATAGTAAAGGGAAAGCAAAAAAATCATGTAGCCTCATCAATAAGGACATTGCTTTTGGATAATGGACCAGGAAAGGCAGAATGAGCACAAATATGAGCAACAAAAAAGGGCTCTGTGTGAGCACGAATATGCCACTGAACAGTCTGTAAAAGAGCAATTACATCAGTGGGGGAGGAGGAAGAGACAGTATGAAGACTAGCAGTTTCCAAATGACACAGCACACCTACTGCGTAATGACTGTCAGTGTAAAGATTAAAACGTCTCTTAGGGAGATCTGCAAAGACCTGATAAACTGCAAATAGCTTGACTTGTTCAGCAGAATCATAATCTATCTGAAAGCAAGAAACACCACCATTAAATAACAGTAACCACTGTTCCAGAAGAGTAGCCATCTGTAAAAACCAAATCAGCATCTTTCAGCACTGGTAACCTGAGGAAAAATGAAAGAATGATTTTTTTCAAAAGTAAGAAGTCGAGAAGGAGGATAGTGAGAATTCACTTGCCCAGTAAAGTGGACTACTGCCAATTGCCATGCAGGGCATGTCTCCCAAAGCCAAGTCATTTGAGGAGCAGTGTAAAGTACTACAATTAAAGCAGGCTCATGGCCAAAATGCTCCCTGGCTTTCACATACTATGTTTGACATACTCAAACCATTTTTTGACATGCTTGAACCTTCTATTTTTCTTCTATACTTTCTTCCCTTTAAATAACTAACCATTCTATTATAGAACAAAAATGCACCACACAGGAATCTTTCCTATGTAAAATTATTTTTCTTTCTTTTATCCTGTCTTACCAAAAACATACCACATACCAACAACTTTTTTTACATTTTTTCCTAACCTTAGAGCTCTAACCAAAACAATAAGTTCAGCCTTTTGTGCTGAGGTGCCAGGAGGCAAAGGTGCAGTTTTAATTACTTTGGTAGTGGTCATGAGGATGGTAAGTGTAACCATTCTACTGGCCCCTTAAATCTATAACAAACAAGAAATAGTTAGCAGAGATAGCCATTGGCAAAGGCAGGCCAGGCTGCAGACGCCCCATAATTTCCATGGAGCGATTTACTGCCCATAAATCTTGTAGTAAATGCCACTTCCCTGACTTTTTCTTAATTACAATGATAGGGGTGTTCCAAGGACTGTTAAGCAATTTCAAAGTTTTTAAAAAATTTTTATTTATTTATTTATTTATTTATTCATTCATTTATTTATTTATTTATTTATTTTTGAGTTGGAGTCTCGGTCGCCTAGACTGGAGTACAGTGGTCGCTCCCAGCCACTGCAGCCTCACCTGCTGGGCTCCAGCGATCCTTCCACCTCAGCCTTCCGAGTAGCTGGAACTACAGGCGCATGCTACCATGCCCGGCTAATTTTTTTATTTATTGTAGAGATGAGGTCTCGCTGCCCAGGTGGGTCTTGAACCCGCAGGCTCAGGCAATCTACTCACCTCAGCCTCCCAATTGCCAGGATTACAGGCTGAGCCATCGAGCCTGGCAATTTCAAAGTTTTAATGAGTCCCATTTCAGGGACTAAATTGGATCCTAAGCGATGCAATGCCAAATACCTATGTTCAGTTTATTTGTGTCTCCAAAGGATTTCTAGTGATTATTATGTTAAACTGCAAATTGAAAGATTGCACTGTCCTAGTCCTACATCTAATGGAGTTTTCTTTGGATTTGCAGAGGGGTGGGGTAGGCTGCCATTTGGCCTGCAATAGAATATAATTTTTTAAATGTTTGAGCACCTTTTAAAACCTACCTATAGGAAATTTATCTATGTCTAATCTGTGCTAGCTACCCTGCCTCAATTAGTCATTCTTTAGGGATTCTCAATTCCATAATCATATGGGGTGCTGAGGGGCGAAGGTCCATTTTCTGTAGCTTCTTCAGAGCTGACAGTGGGCATCATCCTGCCTAGCTGGACATCAAAAATCTCTCCCTGTCTGACTTGAGGCATCCAGATGTGTTTCAGCAGTGCCATTGTTTGCAGGCACTGGCTGGAATCCCTGCATGACCATTAGGTGGGCATGAAATTGCTGAATTCTGGCTTAATAAAAGGAATAAATGAGGGAATCTCCTCTTTCAAGCAGTAGAACAATTAAGTGAAGCCAGGCATACATTTTGACAATTTTAGGTAGAGACTGATCACCTTTTTTACAAAAACTACAAGGCCTGGTGTTATTAGCATAACTTAAATGATAAACTTTAATTTCTGTGGCTTTATTACAAGTACCAGCTTTTTGAGTTTTGAATGTACTTCTGAACTATAGTGGTAATCTGACAAGTTGTTTTAGATTATAATTTAAACCAGGCACTCACATGAATTTTATATAAAATTTGAAGAGAAATCCAAAAATGTTTGGAGACTTACATCCAGAAAAGACTTTGTTATGTCTAGATTGTTTATATAATTTCTTTCGTATATATATACTATATATATATAATATACATATATTTTCTTAAACCTTATTTGCACACACCAACAACCCTTTTATATTTTTCCTTTGCTTTTTGCTTTCCTTCTTTTTACCCTTTTATAGATAACCTTTTACAATCATAATTTGAATTTACCTTTTAGTAACTTTTATTAGTGGTTAGGTGAAACGTTTAACTTTTGGAACACCTTTAACTCCCACTAGAGAGCAAGTGTCAGAAAAAAGAGGTTCAGTATGAGCACAAGGGCTAAAACTCAGCCTCAGTATAAATCAAGAAATTAATTTGGACTCCAGCCACACTCATACAGAGGAAAGGATTCTCTGGGGTGATGGCAAGCAGAGCATTCAACAGAGCCATGGCCCCCCCGGGCTCTTTTAGTCAATGGCCACCATCACTAAGTGAGGTATTCCCTGCCCTCCTTCTGTGGAGGCTGCACTGTCTCTTTCAGTGGCCTTTTAGTCGGGTCCTGGGGTCTTAAGCCATCAAGAACAATTGTGCTTTAAATGACCAGATTGACCACATTCATAGCAGTTGATACCATCTCCCTTAGCAGATTTAATCTTATCAGGTCTCTTTTGGGTGGCTAGAGCTTTGCCATTAGTGGCAACTGCCAATATGTTTGTTTACTTTTTGTCTCACTGGTGCTCATTCTGGAGTCCCCCCACCCCTTTATTCCAGGTCTTTCCAAAGATGCCTACAAAAAACCCTTTTAGAGTAAACAGACCACATAGATGTAAAATGATCTGTTCCTACTTAATTCTAATTATGAACAAGAAAAATTGTCAAAAACCCTTATGAATTACTAAACAGTGAGAGACTCAAAAAAAATTCAAAAAGAACTATTACTATATGAATTCCTACCCCACGTTCACTGCATTTGTTTGCAGTGTTTGTACTTAGAACTTTGTTAAGTTTAATTTTTGTTTGTCCCATGAAATAACTGATTGCTTCTGCAACTGCCGCTAGCAGTGTGTGAATGTTAAGCAATAAGCCCCTCCTGGACATTCCTTTGCTTAGATAATGGTAGACTTTGTGGTGCCAGCCACTCTCCTGGTGAGCTCTATGTTGTTTCAAACCTCCTGCTCGACATGCCAAAGTTAATTTATGCACAGTGACTGTGTAAACCTAGCTTATCTGGCATTCCACTCTGCCCGTTTAGCCATTACCCGTCAATCACAGGCAACTGAGCTCGAGCAGTGCAAACCAAAAACAAACCAACCAATCTCAAGCACCCCTGTCCCCTGACATCACCACAGACCTGATTGAGAACTAACTATGCAAGGTCCACGGACTTCGGTTTCACGTCATGACCTCTTCTGATTGGTTAATGTTGTAAGTCTAGGAAAAACCAGTCATAAGCCAGCCCCTTGCTCTGTAGTTATGCATAAAAACTGCTTGCTATACTGGATCGGGGTCTCTCAAGCTCAAGCCGCTGCATCGGTTTCAGTTTGTGAGCCCAGACTCGAGCCTGAATAAAGACCCTCGTGTGTTTGCATCGGAACTTGCTCTTTGGTGGTCTCTCGGATTTAGAATTTGGGGTTTAACAAACAGTAGTTTCAGTTGTACCCTTCCCTGGTCATCAAAGCATGCAGTCTTTACCGGATAGGTGTAAAATCCTTTCTAATCATCTCCCCGTAGTAAGGTGGACTGAACAGCCTTCTGTAAAGAACAGAAATGCACCAGATGCTTCCTAACATCGGGCGAACGAACTTGGACAGAAGTCAAGAAGGGGGAGGGGTGGATCCATGATCCACAAGCACGAATTATATTCAGCACCAATTGAGGGGATGCTGAGGCACAAGCAGGGTTCTTGCCACCTCCAGGAGAGATCTCCTCTTTAGAAATTAAGGAATAAGACACCAGTATGGAAGGCACTTCCTCTTTTGAAACTGAGCACTTCTTAGCTAAAACAGTAAGCAAATCCATAAGTTAAGCGAAAGTATCAGAAGATAAAGAAAGAGTGGAGGGCTCAGCCTCTTTCACAGGCAGGCTAGTAGCCTCGGGAAACTTGGTCATAGAGGCTCGAGTGGCCACAAATATCTCATCATTGTGATTCTGAGCAGCAGCCTAATCCTGCTCGTCAAAAACCTTTAGGTGGGCATCCCTTCTGATCATCAAGGGCAGGTAGAGCAGAAGCTGAAAGGTAATGTTGCAACAAGGAAGGAGCCTGCTCCACTCTATGAAACTCATAAGAGGGGTCTAAGCAATCTCTTAATAGGTTCCACAGAGATAAAGCATCTACTGGCATGGCTTCAGGACAATGCGCTTGATAATAATCCTTCAAACAACTGTCCACCTTTTCCCAGATAGTCAGATTATCTGTCCCTGTCTCAGGAAACCAGGGACAAACTGCAAAAGTCTATCTAAATGTCTATCTGCAACCTTAGTTCCACTAGCTTTCAGCATAGATTTTAACATCTGCACAAAGAGAGTGCATTCCTTAGAATGTAAATGTCCCATGTTTTACTCCCAATGATTGCCTATTTCCTTGGTTACTTACTCATGAATCGTAATGCTGCACACAAAAAATGCCAGCCTCTGTGAGGGTTCCTCTCCAGCCAATGCCAATCCCCAGTACTCGAGTTCCTGTTCTGGCTCCACTTGCAGAGTCCCAGCCTCTGCTGAGCAGGGCCCGAGGTGGGGGGAGGGAATGAGCAAAGAAAGAGACAAAAAAAAAAAACACAAAAAACAGCGGGATTGGGAGGGCTCTCTCCCAGGTAGCAAGGAGCAAGAGTGAGTTTATTTTCACAGCATGCCTTTTATATAAGGGCAAAATCACACAAAGGAGGGCTAAACACACTAAGGAGGGTAGCATATATGTTAATGTCTAAACTAAATCACACAAGCAGGGTAAGTATTGATGACTAAACGATGCATATCTTAACATCTTTGCTTTCTAAGTTAAAAGCAAGGCCATCACTTAAGATAAACAGCCTCTGAGCCAGACTTGGCACCACTCTGCTATCCATAGAATAGCTAGACTTGGCGCAGCTTTGCTATCCATAGAAATGAAACCAAAAGATCAGGGGAGACAAAGGAAATGTAGGCTTGGTTCCTTGAACACAAGCCAAGAAACATAAGGACCTTGTCAGCTTATGTTCTGGTTTCCTTCACCAATGCACCCCATACAAGACTGGTTTCAGTCCATATGAAATCATGTTCGGAAGACCCCCTCCTCTGTTACCCCGGTTGCAAAATTCCATTCCAGCAGAAATAACTAATCAATGTCTTCTAAAGTGTCTCCAGTTACTTCAGCAGGTTCAGTCCCCTGTCCACTCTGGTGTTCATGATGTTTTGCCCACTCCGTCTTCCATACTTTGTCATCCATCCCAAAACGGAGACCTAGTTTTCATCAAAAATTTCCAGGAAGAGGGACTAACTCCTGCCTGGAAAAGACCTTTTATCATCATCATCACCACCCCAACAGCACTTAAGTTTGATGGAGTACGCTTCATTGACTCATCACACATGAGTCAAGAGAACAAAAGAAACCAACTCTCATGCTATCAACTGTGCTGAGGTGTCCCAGGACCGTAAATATCCACTTCCTCATTCAACAAAAGAGAACGACCACCACTCAGCCAACTGGACTGTGACTAAGGACTCCAAAAATCCCCTCAAGATCACCTTTTGATGTACATCTGAACTGGGAGATTCCAATAGACTGGTTATCAATTTTTCTGAATGCATTATACAAAATCTTTAGCTCTTGTTTTTGTTTTCCCACTTGCTCTGGGCTTTGGTGTGTGGGTCTCTTAACTGTAGTTCCTGCAGATTGGGAATGTGGCAAAAAGACTCTGTCAATGCTATTGTATCTCTCCTGCACAGGGTGCATTATTGCCTTGTTGTTCTTGCAATAAGTTTAACTCATTTTATTTTAACTGAGGCCCAACGACCCACCTGGTACTCTTTCACACATTCACACTTTCCACTGTAAAAGGAGGACAAATATTAGACACTAGAAACTGGTCCACTGCCCAACCTTCCAACATGGTCATATTCAAACAGACCTAGTACACCAGTCAGGCCAAAGAGAAAGAACTAAAAAAAAAAAACAAAAAAACCCTGCTAATATACCCAAAAGTGTATATCGTGACCCAGGGTGCCCCTCATTAGGAAAAGCCTATGTAGATGTAAGACACATAAACTTTTTTATATGCCCAGGAAAGTCCTCTGATGATCTCTGTTTACCAGGCCGACCATTTCTTTTGTCCATGCTGGGGATGTGTCACCCTTGTATCTTACCCTAATGGACCCAATAACACCTTCAATATCACTATATAGAGGGGTGCTACAGAAATTCATTCTGGTTATTCACCTATAGATGTAAATGTTACCAATCCCTCCTTACTTTACTGGAGTATGGGTTTTACATGGAGCATCCACCTCTATTTAAATGGTTATGACTTGGGGACTGTTTTCATCAACCAATGAAAAGTCATTCTCTTAAAAACCCAAATAGGGCCATTAGCAGGACTAAGAGATCCCCTACTTTATGAATATGAGCAACCATCTCCTCTGCCTCTGCCACCAGTAAACCCACCTAACCCAAAGGGCTCACCAAAGCCCCCTAATTATTGGCTTCCAAAGGCACCTGAAAACCTCCTAGTCTTCTTCCTATGTTAACTAATATGCATAATTTACTCAATAACACTTGGCCTCAATTAGCTCAGGATTGCTGGCTCTTCTTAAAATCAAAACCCCCATATTATGTAGGCCTGTGAGTTGACACTTCTATCACCAGCACCATTAATAAAACAAAATGTTTCCCCAAAATGGTACACATGACTCTAGAAGAAGTAACTGGCAATGTCTCCTGTCTTATAACTTCAGGATTCAATCTCACTGCATCCTCATCTTCTAAAGTCTGTAATTCATCTCTAATTATGTCTACATCCATGGTGTACATGGCTCTCACCAATGGGCTTGGTTTGCAAGTCCTACAGGGCTTGCAAGATGTGTTAATCTTGAAATGTTAAACAATAAACCTACCTTAAGTATTATTGTTCATGTAATTCCCCAGGTTTATGCATATAGTGGCTACCAAGAAAATTTGTTTTTCAATCCCCCTCACATCCCAGCCACACGTCATAAATGTACAGTCCCTTTCTTAGTGCCTGCTCTAATAGGCTTTGGTGTGGCAGTTATGGTGGCTCTAAGTACTGCCGTCTTGGTCCATACTGAACTAGGGTTATATCTTCTTACACATCAACTTGGTAATGACATGGAAACTCTACAGTATACCTAGACCAACTCTATGACCAGGTAAACTCCTTAGTAGAAGTTGTCCTCCAAAACTGCAGAAGTTTAGATTTACTTTTCCTGTCCCAGGGAGGACTCTGTGTAGCTCTTGGAGAATAATACTGTTTCTATGCCAAGTCAGGAATTATAAAAAACTCTCTCCAGAAGGTTTGGCAAACATCAGACAGAAGAAAGCAAAAAGAGAAAAAATAAGTCCTTGTTCCAATCCCATTTGACTGGAATTCAGCGTTAACTACTCTAATCACTAGCTTGACCAGACCCCTCATACTTCTTTTCCTTGGTTTACTTATAGGACCTTGCATATTAAACTGGTTTGTTAACCTTGTCAAACAACTAATCAACTCCATAAAACTTATGCATGTAAGAACTTATTATAATTCCATACCCGTGACCAAAGAATCAATGAATTGACTTATGTACAACTAAAAGGGGGGAATAAAATAGCCAGTAAAAAGTGTGATTGTTGTAACGTTTCCATGACCACATACCCACAACTTTGTTCCTCTGAAGAGATCATACTGAGTATTCCTGCTGGCTGTTTGCAAAACTCTCTAACCTACAAGTTCCTTGTAATTGTATGCTTTGTTCACTAAAATAAAATGTTATGCCTTGCAAAACCCCATTGTTACATTCTTATATTTTGTTCTTATATTTTGTTAGTAACCTAATGAAGGTAACTCCATTGTGTAATGGTTCTTTCACTTTGTCTCTATACCTATCTCAAACTATATCTTGGTGGCAGAACTCCAGGGACTTTCCAGTCACTGGTTGTGCCTGGGACATCAAATTAATCAAAGTTCCCTAACAATTAAAAGCTCCCATATTTGGTTACTAAGTTGCTAGTTTATGGTTGCTATAGTCACTAAGTTGGTATGTAGCCTACTTGCCGATTTTGCCTTTAAAAGCTTCTTGTTGATTCCACTCCATCTCAAGAGCTTCCTGACAAGAGCATATTCTTGACTGCATGCTAATAAAGGACTCTAAATTTTATCTTGGTGAGCTGGCATATCTCCTTCTGACACTTTGGTCACAACACTATGTCTCTAGGAACTGGCAATGGGTTACCTCTTCAGAGGCTTGTACCAACACAAATACCTACAGCTCTTTATTCCTTGATGTGTGAACTCCATATTGTTTGGGTGGTAACGTGCCATCATCCCAAAAAGTCATTCATTATTGACCCAAGAGTCAAGAGCAACCTCGTTTTTATTTTTGTTATTTATTTATTGGCCAGGGATTGGTCTAGAGATAGCATGCTCTGGCAATGGAAGATAAGGAGAGATACTGAAGAGACTCTGGAAAATATTTTCCTCCCTTATAAAAGAGGCACGTGAATGAAGTCATTTATCTGCTTGCCCTCATTCTTCTAGCTTGGAAGGTCATGTCAATGTGATGACCAGAATCCTGGAAGTCCTCCTCCTGTGGTCATGTTCAAGAAGCTTCTGGGAGAAAACCAAAAAGATGATGGAGTAGAAGGGTTATATTAAACTTGGATTTTTTTCTTAGACTCCAAGGATCTACCTCTTTCCACAAATTTTCTAATAATAAAGTTCTTTGTTATTTATGCAGTTTATAGGTTTACTATAATTTATCACTGAAAACGTCCTTTGGTACAGTGATTCAGGGGGAAAGAAAAAATAATTGGCTCTTGTTTTCTGGCTTTCCACTTTTCTTCATGGTTTATTCATTAGGCTTGAAGGCAACATTCTGATGGTGCTTAAAATCTCAGAAAGGATGCATAACCTCATCTCCCTCAGGAGCAGAAGGTTGGAGGTTAATCTCAGTGATGGTATTTGGTGAAGGGTGCTCATTCACACACTTGCCCTATCTCTCTTTTTATTTCTGATTACTATTTGTCTTAACATCTTTCAGGTGTAGTAAGAAATATTATATATATATATATAATTTTTTCCCCAAGTTTCTATCATAGGGCTCCTAAAACCCTTGGAATTTTCTGAGTGATAAAAATGTCTTTTGTTATTCATAAAGATCCCTATTTGATCACAGCTGAGTTTATGCTAATGAGTTGAATTAGGGTAGAACCCCTAGATGGCCTCAAAATGAGGCTAGTCACCAGAAAACCCAGGGATTAGGGGGATGAAGCTTTCAGCACTACCCACTAACTTTCAGAAATGGGAGATGGAGACTAGAGATTGAGCTCTATAAAAAACACGTGAATAATGAGATTTGAAGAGTCTCCAGATTGGTGAACAGATTGGACCACTGGGAGGATGGTGTTCTTAGAGAGAACATGGAAACTTTGTGCACCACCCCACTCCCCCTCTGCTACATTCCTGCCCTATAACATCATTTGACTGTTTCTGTATTGCATTTTGTATAATAAAGCAGTAAAGTGTTTTCTTGAGCTCTGTGAGCCATCCAAGAAAATTATCAAACTGTTAAAGGGGTCATAGTGATATTTCATTAATAGCCAGTCAGAAATATGAATTATAACCTTGGACTTTGATTGATGTCCAAATGAAGAACAGTTTGTGAGAGTGAGTCTTTTACCTTTGGGGATCTGATGGTAAACCCAGGTGTACAGCATCAGAATTAAATTGAATTGTAGGACACCTTGGTGGTATCTCTAGAGAACTGGAGAATTACTTGGTGTGAAAAATATCCACACATTTAGTGTCAAGTATTATGCAAGTACAGAAATGAGTTTTTGCTGAATCATCATCTTTGTTTTTTATTGTTTGTCTCTCATGTTTTTCACCTCAATAACTGTTTCTTTCATTTTCATGAAGCTCTGAAGAAGAAAGAACATTGATATTCATATTTCTTGACTCTTGATATTTGGAGACATGGACTCCAGTCTTCTACCAAAGTTTATAGGAGAGGGGACATTTAGTCACACACATTTCTTGCTTTTTTATTTTTTTTTTTGAGTTGGAGTCTCACTCTGTCACCCAGGCTGGAGTGCAGTGGCCAATCCCAGCCACCACAGCCTCGACCTGCTGGGCTCCAGTGATTCTTCCACCTCAGCCTTCCAAGTAGCTGAAACTACAGGTGTGTGCTACCACACCCAGCTAATTTTTTTATTTATTGTAGAGATGAGGTCTTACCAAGTTGCCCGGGCAGGTCTCAAACCCATGAGCTCAGGCAATTCACTCACCTCGGCCTCCCAAAGCATGGGATTACAGGCTGAGCCACCGAGCCCGGCAGTCACACACGTTTCTAAGAAGAATCTTCTAACAACATATCCAGGGTGTCTTCTGAAAATTGTAAGAAACCTAGAGTTCCTGTCACCTGATTGGTTCCAGCTCCATTATTCTCCCTCTGGCCTTCTACAAAGTCTCTGCTGAAGTATGTTATAAAAAATAGGCTCAGAGGACCAAACCAAAATGGAGTTACTCAAACTAAAATTTTACATCATCAAACCAAAAGTAATTTGTTAATGTGCCTTTTTGAGAAATCCTGAGAGAGAGAAAATAACCACATTCCCATGCAGATCAGTTTCAGTAGAGATGAAAATGAACATCTCTGATTTAATTCCTCCCCAAAAAAGTAACTTACAGTAACCTGATGTCAAGCAATCAGTTATGTTTTATTGTTCCCTTATTTTCATCTTCCCCCATAAAAACAACTTTAAAATAACCAGTCCAGGAGACTTCCGGCAAGATGGTGATGGGGCAGCCTGGTCAATGAGACCCTCCACAAAAGAGAACACAAAAAGACTCTGGCTATCTTTCTAGGGGCTGCAGATCCCATCGTCAGCAGCCTGCTCTTCACACGGAGCTCAGCCATAACCACTGCTGAGGCATCATGGTGGTCTGGGTGGCCACTGGAGCCACAGCTGCCACAGCAGCCACCACTGCCACCATCACTGCCATGGCAGCCATCGCACCACCCATGCCTGAGGCGACCCATGACTTCAGACTGTGAAACCCTGCAAACAAGATCTGCTGAGATCGTCGCTGCCACTACTGCCACCGTGATGTCCTGCCATGGTTTTGGTTTTGGGTCTCCTCCCATGTGCCATGAGACAGCGGCTCCCATTGCTGGCCTCCTCCCATATCATCATTTGGGTGAGCAGCTGACATAAAGACCCTCTGGAGTGGTGAGATAGCTAAGCCTGCTGGCGATTCAAGATAACAACACCAAAAGGTGAAACACAGAAGCTTGATAAATAGACTCAGGCCAGATCTGAGTGGTGAACTGGGCAGAGGTGAACTGAGTGGTGATCTGAACTGCCCTTCACAGCAGGCCAGGGGAAACTGACCCTAACTGTGAACAAACTTAGTAGCCTGAAAAGACAGCTAGAAATCAGAGCTGAAAGGACATTGGACTTAAATGAAGTCTCAGAATGTGATTGATTGGTTCTGTTAGTTTACAGACTTGATTCTATTCCTTTCCTTTTGTTCCTTTTTTTTATTTCTTCTCAATGTAAACCCTATCTTTGTATAGAGGAATAGCACACCAATAAGGAGGTTGGTTAGCTTGTATGTTAGCATCATTGTATGTTTCAGTTTTTTTTATATGGGAGTTGGTTAGTTTGTAGTCATGGTTTGTTGTTTTTATCTGTTTCAGTTTTTGTGTTTCTCTCCATTTGTTGGTACACTCGACTGTTTTCCCCCTTACTCCTCTCTCTCCACCCCTCTCTTTCCCCCACTGTTCACCCCATTCTAATCCCTCTGTTAATCTCATTTTATTTCAGGAAGTAAACCTACAACTCCACTGCATGGACAGATTCCAAGGCAGTGGGAAGAGGATTTCAGATTATTCATACACCTGTCGGTGGATACCAGGATCTGCAGATATATTCTGAATCACAGCTCCCCCATCAAGTAAACCTCAAAACTGTAAAAAGGACCACCCTCAACCTACAGCCTAACTCCAGAATTGAAAAAGTAAGATAATATACATAAAAAAGAATAGGAGATTGAACAAATAGAAGTAAAAGGAATCCATCCACCCCTGAATAACAGAATTAAAGAAGATGGGGAAGTGGAGGGAAGGAAAAAGTAGGAAGGAAAAATCTGCACAAATGAAGAAAAACCAAAAGAAGAATATAGGTCTCACACAGACCCCTGGGAGGTCAGACACTGAGAAAACAGAATTCAGAACACAAACAATGAAGAGCCCCAAGAATGACAGGTCATATGAAACACACCCAGACATCAAGACATTAATAGAGAGAATTAAAAAAAATGAAGAGAGACAAGAAGAAAATAGGAAGGAGCTGATGACAGAAATAACAGCAGTAAAGATTGCTGTAATGGAAATAAATAACAAACTAATAAGCATGAAAAGCAGAATTACCCAAGCGAAGAAAGACTCTCAGAGCTTGAAGACCAAAACACAGAACTAACCTGAACTTTCAAAAACATAGAAAAGAAGCATAAAAAGATAGAACAAAACCTTCAAGAGATGAATGATTACTTCAAGAGAAAAAACCTAAGAGTAATTGGCCTTCATGAGGCAGGGAGAGAAAAAGAAGCCACACTGGAACATACATTTCATGAAATAATTCAAGAAAACTTCCCTCATCTCATCAGTGATGCAAAAATTCAAACACAAGAGATTCAGAGAACCCCTGCAAGACAACAAATAAGAAGACTAGCTCCCAGACACATAATAATTTGCCTAAACAAAGTAGGTATAAAAGAAAAATTCCTAAAGGCAGCAAGAGAAAAAAGCCAGACTACCAACCAGGGAAGAACAATTAGAATAGCAGCAGATTTATCTACAGAAACCCTTCAGGCTAGGAGAACTTGGAGCCCTATCTTCAAAGTTCTAAAAGATAAACAATTCCAACTGAGAATAACCTACCCAGCTAAGCTAAGCTTCATCAGTGAGGGAGAATTGAAATATTTCCCAGATATCCAATCCCTAAGAATCTATGCTGCCACAAGACCACCTCTACAAGAAAAACTTAAGAAATTATTGAACACAGAAGAAAAGGAAAAAAGAACAACAACGTTCTTCACAAGAGTACAGACAAAAGATTAAAAACACACATGAACCAACTCCAAAACCAAAAGAAAGACAAAACACAAACAGGAAGAACAACTACAACACTGTAAGAACATAATGATAGGGATCAACTCTCACATTTCAATAATTAGCTTGAATGTGAATGGACTAAATGCACCACTGACATAGAATGGCAAAATGGATAAAATATCACTAGGTAACAACTTATTACCTTCAAAAGACTCACCTCACTAGAAAGAACACTCAGAGACTCAAAGTAAGAGGATGGAAAACAAATTTTCAGGCGAATGGAACACAAAAGAAAGGAGGAGTCACAATCTTAATCTCAGACAAAACACCCTTTAAGCTATCAAAAATTTTAAAAGATACAGAAGGTCACTACATAATGATAAAAGGTTCAATCAATCAATAAGAAATATCCATCCTAAACATATATGCACCCAACATAGGAGCACCAACTTTCATAAAGCAGCTTCTAGGTAAACTAAAAAAAGATATTGACTCCAACTCCATCATAGCTGGGGACATCAATACTCGACTCACAACCCTAGACAGATCATCAGGACAAAAAATTGGCAACAAGAAATAAAACCTCAATGTGACTCTTCACAAATGGACTTAATTGATACCTACAGAACACTCCAGCCAAAGACAACAGAATATACATTCTATACATCACTGCATGGAATGTACTCTAAGATCGACCACATACTTGGTCATAAATCAAGCATAAGCAAATTTTAAAAGATCAAAATTTTGCCGTGCACCTTCTCAGACCACAGTGGAATAAAAATAACCATCAACACCAACAAGTTTCCCCCAAAATCCACAAAGGCATGGACAATAAATAGCACGGTGGGCTAGACAACTCCTGGGTCAATGAGAATATCAAAACAGAGATTAAAAGATACCTGGAAACAAATGAAAATGAAGAAACATCTTACCAAAATCTCTGGGATGCCATGAAAGCTGTAGTAAGAGGGAAATTCATATTTCTACAGATGCACATGAAGAAAATGGAAGGATCACAAATTAACAGCCTAACAAGTCACCTAAGGAAGCTGGAAAAGCAAGACCACTAAAATCCTAACTTTGGTAGAAGAATCCAGATCACCAAAATAAAGGCCCAAATCTAGGGCATAGAAGACAAACAGACAACATTAAAAAAAAAAATCAATAAAACAAAAAGCTGGTTCTTTGAAAGGATAAACAAGATCAATGGTCCCCTAGCTAGACTGACCAAGAAAAAGAGAGAAAAAGCCCAAATAAACACAATCAGAAAAACAAAAGATGAAGTCACATCTGACCCTGAAGAAATTCAAAATATCATTAGAGACTACTAGGTACACCTGTATGGAAACAAACTTGAAAATCTTAAGGAAATGGAGGATTTCCTGACATGTTACAACCTGCCTAGGTTGAAACAAGAATAAATCGAGACCCAAATAGACCAATGCCAATCAAGGAAATTGATTATGTAATAAGAAATCTACCTACAAAAAAAGCCCTATACCAGATGACTTTCCAGCAGAATTCTATAAGACATTCAAGGAGGAGCTGATACCAATCCTACTGAAAGTATTCCAGGTGATTGAGAATGATGGAACTCTCCCTAAATCATTTTATGAAGCTAACATCACATTGATGCCCAAGCCAGGTAAAAATCCAACAAAGAAAGAGAACTACAGGCCAATGTCTTTGATAAACATAGATGCTAAAATTCTCAACAAGATCCTAACAAACTGGATTTAACAACACATCTCAAAAATTATCCATCATGACCAAGTAGGCTTCATCCCAGGGATGCAAGGCTGGCTCAACATTCGCAAGACAATAAATGTAATTAAATACATTAACAGATGTCAGAACAAAATCACATGATTATATCATTTGATGCAGAAAAAGCTTTTGATAAAATCCAGCACCCCTTCTTGATAAAAACCTTCAAACATCTAGGCATACATGGAACATACTTCAAAATAGTAAAAGCCATCTACGAGAAACCTACAGGTAGCATAATTCTAAACAGACAAAAATTGGAAACACTTCCCCTGAAAACTGGAACAATACAATAATACCCACTCTGTCCCCTCCTGTTCAATATAGTATTGGAAGTCCTGGCTAGAGCAATCAGAAAAGTGAAGACAATCAGGGGTATCCAAATAGGAAAAGAGGAGGTCAAGTTATCTCTCTTCACAGACGACATGATCGTATACCTTGAAAACTCAAGAGAATCTGTCAAAAGCCTCCTTGCCCTGATAAAGGACTTTGGCAACATCTCAGGGTATAAAATAAATGTGCAAAAGAAAATCACATTTCTTTACACCAATAACAAACAAACAGAAACCCAAATAAAAAGCACAATCCCATTCACAGTAGCCAAAAAAAAAAAAAGAAAAAGAAATACCTTGGCATCTTCCTAACCAGGGATATGAAAGACCTTTACAATAAAAACTACAAAATACTGCTAAAACAAATCAAAGATGACACAAACAAGTGGAAAAATATCCCATGCTCATGGATTGGAAGAATCAACATTGTGAAGATGACCATCTTAACTAAGGCAATCTACAGATTTAACGCAATACCCATCACATTACCAGCAACATTCTTCTCAGACCTAGAAAAAACAATACAGTAATTTATATGGAAATACAAATGATCAAGAATAGCCAGAACAATCCTCAGGAAACAAAACAAAACAAAACAAAAACACAAAGCAGGTGGTATCACATTACTAGACTTCAAACTTTACTATAAAGCTACAATAATCAAAACAGCTTGGTATTGGTACAGGAACAGGCATATAGACCAATGGAATAGAATTGAGATTCCAGAAGTAAAACCTCAATTTCTCAACCAACTCATCTTCGACAAAGCCTCAACCACCTACCACTGGGGAGAGGAGAACCTATTCAGCAAATGGTGCTGGGAAAACTGGCTGACCACATGCAGAAGACTCAAACAAGACCCCTATCTATCCCCTTACACAAAAATTAACTCTAAATGGATCCGAGACCTAAATGTAAAACCTCAAACCATAAGAACCTTAGAAAATGCAGGACACACCCTTATGGAAATTGGAACTGGCATCCAATTCCTGAACAAATCCCAAAATGCATGGGCCGTAAGAGATAAGATAGACAAGTGGGACCTCATTAAACTGACAAGCTTCTCCAAAGCCAAAGAAACCATTAAGAGAGCAGGAAGACAGCCCACAGACTGGGAAAAAGTATTTGCCAAGTCTATGTCTGACAAAGGCCTAACATCTTGGATCTACCAGGAACAAAAAGTGCTGAAAAGAAAAAAACAAACAACCCCATTACAAAGTGGGCAAAATATATAAACAGACATTTCACAAAAGAAGACATACATGTGGCCAACAGACACATGAAGAAATGCTCAACCTCACTAATCATCAAGGAGATGCAAATTAAAACTACACTGAGATACCACCTAAATACAATCAGAAAGGCCATTATCAATAACTCAAAAAATAACAGATACTAGAGAGGATGCGGTGAAAAGGGAGCACTTCTACACTGTTGGTGGGAGTGTAAACTAGTGCAACCTCTGTGGAAAACAATGTGACAATTCCTAAAAGATCTAAATATCGACCTCCCATATGACCCTGCAATCTCCCTATTGGAAATACACACTGAAGAACTCAAATCATTTTATAAAAAAGATAGCTGCACATGTATGTTTATCACAGCGTTGTTCACAATAGCAAGAACCTGGAACCAACCATGCTGTCATCAAAAGAGGACTGGATTAAAAAAACATGGTACATATACATGATGGAATACTATGTAGCCATAAAAAAGAACAAAATTATGAATTTTGCAGCAACCTAGATGGAACTAAAGTCTTTAATACTGAGTCATCTTTCATACCAACAAAGATCTGAGTATCACATGTTCTCACTCATAAGTGGACCTTGAACATCTATCATAATACTATAAGAAAAGGATCGATAGTGGTGGGAATCTATGGGGGAGAGACAGGAAGGGCAAGGGTGGTGGGATTAATAGTAGTCAATATCTGTCTGGGGATGGGAGGGGACACCCCTTATCAACAAGGGTGCCTGAATGATGCATATTTGTATACCTAATCCTTAACTGTACCCCACAATTTTAAAATAAAAAATATGTTTATTTAAAAAATAGAATAAAATAAAATAAAAAAATAAAATAACCAGTTTATACTTTGCTCTTCATTTCTGCTTTCTTTGGTCTTCTTCTGCCTATAAAACCAAGCCCCCCTGTTTTGGACATAAGAACACTCATTCTATTTGATAGAATGAGATATTGATCAATTCTAGAATTACAAATAAAGCCAATTAAAACCTTAAAACTAAGTTTGTTGCAATTTTGTCTTTTGACAAGTTCTTGGAGCCTGAGTTGCTTGACAGGAAGTCAGAAACTGAGCACGGGAAAAGAATCACAGCTAATAGTATGTTGAAGTGTGAACATCTTTTTTATTTTATTTTATTTTATTTTATTTTATTTTATTTTATTTTAATCTTTGAATCAGGGTCTCATTCTGTTGCCCAGGCTGGAGTGCAGCAGCATGATCATAGCTCACAATAGCCTAGACCTCCTGGGTTCAGGCAATCTTTCCCCCTCTGCTTCCCAAGTAGCTACGACTAGCATGCACAACCATGCCTGGTTTATTTATTTTTTTAAAGAGACAAGATCTCACTATGTTGCCTAGGCTGATCCTAAACTGGACTCAAGCAATTCTCCTACCTAGGCCTTCCAAAGTGCTGGGATTACAGATGAGAGCTATTCTGCCTAACCTGAAATCTCACAATGTAAAAATTATTGTTGGATTATTAACTGAACTCAACTCCCAAATCACTTGAGGCTGTTTCTTCATTCTTTGTGTTTATGCAAAAGCATGTGGTCAGTTGGTTGCTCCATTAGAGCCATGATGGGCCCTTCTCTACTAGGTGAGCAGCATTTATCTCAACTTTTCTATGGATGATGAAGGACACTGAAATGTAAGATGCATTAAATGATCGAAGTGAAGAGGTTCTTTGTGGCATACATTTAGTAGTACTGTAAGTCCTGCATGAGGTAACATTTTGGGTACTGGAGTTAAAGACAAAGAAACATTCATAGTTTTAGAAATTAAGTGCCTTAGCAATTGCATATGAAGAAAAAATGAGGCCAGTTCAGTAATATCCTGATGTATCTTCATAATGTCAATACTTACAAGTCCTAAGTGTTATCTGATATAGTATAAGTAGAGATCTCTTGACAGACATCAAAGAAAAGATAAACAGTTTCTGAAAAAGCATCTATTGTATATTTATGTTTAGTAAATAATTAAGCACAGTTTTGAAAACCAAAGATGCACTCTGAAATATATCATCCTATCAGAGGTACAAAAATGCTTTTTGAAAGTTTGCAATCTGTTTTAACTAGTGAACATATAGCGAACTTTGTAATGTTTATTTAGACTATGTGAACTTAATTTGTTTCAACAAAGAGAATTGTTCATAATATGTTAAATACTTTTGTGCACAGAATGAAGTATTTTCTTGCCATTAGTGTTAACCTATCCCATCTTACTCAAGAGTGTAGGTAAATGATGATGACAATATACTGAGTGACATAGAGTTGCGTCTCTAGTGATCCTTTTTCCCATGGATTACATTTTATCTATTTTCATTTTTTAAATAGCTACTGGGTCATTATGATGATTGCAATCAAGATTATGCAGGAGTATAATCCTAAGACATACCTTTTTAAAATCTGACTATTTAAAAATCTTATTTTATATTTTTATGTGCTAGGTGTACTTCTCTCAACCTATAATACATGTACAGACTTTTGGTTTTAATTTACATTGAATGAACTATACAAACACGTCACTCTATGGCTTTATGAGTAAGATTGCTAGATAAAAGAAAGTTGTGTGTGTGAATGTGTGCTGACATTGAGCAGTAAACGACATTATTGGAACAAAACAAATAACTTAAAATCTGAAAAAAAATTATTATTGGAATGCTTGCTGTGTGACAGACACCTCCCAAGCTCTAGAGCAGTGATATCCAGTCGAATACCCCTGCCACACATGACTATTGATCTCTTGCTATGTTTTTAGCCTGATCTGAAATGTGCTGTAAGTATAAAATTCACTTAGTATATTTGAAGATTTAGTACAGAAAAAAGCATGTAAACTACCTCATTAATAATTTTCAATTTGGTTATGTGTTTCAATGATTTTTTATATGTGAAATAAAATAAAGTATACCAATAAAATAATTACCCCCAATTTTTTTTTTTTGGAGTCATGGTCTCACTTTGTTGCCCAAGCTGTAGTGCAATAGTGCAATCACAGCCACTGCAGCCTTGACTTGCTGGGCTCAGACGATCCTCCTGCCTCAGCCCTCCCAGTAGCTGGAACTACAGACATGTGTTTCCACACCTGGCTAATAGTTTGATTTATTGTAAAGACGAGGTCTTGCCAAGTTGCCCATGCTGGTCTTGAACTCCAAGGTTCAGGCAATTCAGGCAATTTCTTAACTCAGCCTCTCAAAAGTGCTGAGATTACAAGCATGAGCTACTGTACCTAACTTTTTTTTTAACTTTTTTTTGGTAATATGACAACTAGAAAACTGTGATTCACTGTGGCTAAGGTTTATATATTACACTTTTATTGGACAGTGTTAACCTAGAAATATAACTTTGAAAGAATATGGTAGTCTGGTGGTGCTTCCATAGTGGTGTGGAGGGTTTTTAGGACAGAAAATAAATGAATGAACAAATCAAGAAGGAAAGCATCTGGTGAGATAGGCTGTAGCTGGGGCAGCTGCTTTTCAAGTGGATTATGCAAGACCTCTCCAAAGACGTAATATCCCAGCTCATATGAATATCCAGAATGATCCAGGTGTGGAAAGATCAAGAAGTCATAGCAGGTAGAGAGAACAAAGAATGCAAAAAGCCTTGAGATGATAATAAGTAGGCATGTTCAAGGAATCAAGGAACACACTGTGGATCTAGCATAGTGTGTAAGAAAAGAGTGCAGATATAAGGTATGAGGAATTCACAAGGCAGATCCAGGGATGCTTAAGGTAAGTGGAAGCTAGAAGTTTGGAAGCCATTGGAGGGTGTTTGGGAGAATAATGCCATGATATTATTTGCCTCCATCTGGAGAATAAATTTTAGAGGAGGCAGCATCAGGACCAGGAACAGACTATCTGCAATGTTCATGCAAATATCCAAGCCTGGCAGGGATGGATGTGGGCAGTGGTAATGGATCTGATTCTGGCTATGTATTCATCACGTTTTGTAGATGGAGTCAGTAGGACTTGGATTGGAATGGGTGGTAAAGGAAAGAAAGACGAAAAGCAAGTTAAAGGTTTGGAGCTTTAACAACTGAATATTTAGACTCCAGATAGATACAGAATATTGGAAGGGTGACAGATTTGGGAGGATGGATAAGTAAACAGTTGGTTTGGACAATATTAGGTTTGGAGTGCCATGGGAGACATTATATGTGACTAGAGCTCTGAGGAGAGGCTAGGGCTGATAATTTTGATTAGGAGGTGGCATGACATTTTGAGCCCTGAGACTAGATGATATAGCCTATAGAATTTGGGAACCCCAAACTGTAGAGTCAAAATTAGCTAGGAAAACGCTAGTAAATTGGACTGAAAAGAGACAACCAACTGAGCTATAAAGACAAACACAAGTGTGTTTTGTGTAAATTCAATCATAAGAAAAATGTGTTTGAAGAAAGAGAAAGTGAACCAATGAGTTCCATGTTGCTGGAATATCAGTATAAGCCTGGAGCAAGGCCCACTGATTTGACAGCATGGAGATCATAAGTATCCTTGAAGAGACTGCATTTGGTGGAGTGCTAAGGACTGATGTCAATACAGAGTTATATCAGAACAAAAATGTGAGGTGAGGAAGTAAAGGGAGAAAGTAGACAACCCTTTCTAATGTGTAGCTGGGAATTCTCTTCAGAGAAATAATTCTTTTAAAAGGGATTGGTAATTGTGGGATACTGCCAGGGATGGGGGTGTGGGGAGGTGGGCACAACATCAATAAGGTTACCTGATCTCAAACCAGCCAAAGTGGTGTCCAAAGGGAGGCCCAAACTTTGCCTGTATGATGATCACAGCTTATTTTAAAGAAATAGGGTCAAAGGGACATCATATGGGTGAAGGATGGTTTATTTTATCTCTCTTTTTTTGTGAAAGCAGGATTTATGAAGAGGATAGAAAAGCTCCCACCATGGTAGGGGAACCTGGGGGGTTGCCCAAAGGATGGTTTCTTTTTAGAGGGAGGAGATATGGTAATGTTTATGTGATAGTGATAATGATCTGGTAGAAATAAAGTTGGAGGGTGTGGCACAACCAGGAAGGAAAGATCTTAAGAAGGTGAAAGGGGGATGGAAAGCAAACGTGGGGTGAGTCTTCATTATAACGAACAACAACTGCTTATTCATAGCAATGGGGGAGGTAGATTGAGGGATAGAGGAGAAAGGCTAAAAGTTTCAGACCTTATTGTTACCATTTTCTCCTTAAAATATCAGTCAAGGACACTAGCTGAGAGAGGAGAGTAGAAGTTAGGCAGTTTGGGGAAAAAGCAGAACTTAAATAGTTATTTTAAAATATAGGAAGGCCAGGCACAGTGGCTCACACCTGTAATCCCAGCATTTTGGGAGAGCAAGACAGGAGGATTGCTTGAACCCAGGAGTTTGAGATAAGCCTAGGCAACATAGTGAGAGCTCATTTTTACAAAAATAAAAGTAAAATAAGAACATTAGCTGGGTGCACACACCTGTAGTCTTAGCTACTCGGGAGACCTTCAGCAGATTTCATAACTGTTCTGAATATCAGTGTATTCTAAGGGAAATGACAAAGAACATAGTAGAGCATTTATGTGGATGCAACAGGGTACCATATATAGTAATAAACACAATGCATGGAGTCTAATAAGAACCTCACAAATAGTAATAAAACATTCACTCTCATGCTCTTTATCCCACAGGCACTAAAGCTATACAATCGGTGCTAACTCACTGCACCTAAAACAAAAGAACTTCATAGCCAGCAGAGATAATAATAAAGCAAGGGTAAAGAGTAGTGACAGGGCCCTTCTGCTGACTTAACTCTAGCACAGAAAACATAGGATGTCACATTTTCTACATATTAACAGTAACTGTCTGATAAGATTATCCTCACCTAGAAACTCAAGCCAAATTTGAAAACTTTGACTTAACTGATAAAATCTTAGAACTGCAGTTTATTATTCTCTTCAACAATATTTATGATTTCCATGCTGTCAAAGCAGTGACCCTGCTCAAGCCTTATCCTGATATTTCAGCAGCATGGGATTCATGGGGTCACTTTCTTCAAACACATTTTTCTTATGATTGAATTTATGCAAAACACAATTTTATTGTCTTTGTAGCTCAGTTGGTCATTGCTTTTCAGTCCAATTTACTAGCATTTTCCGAGCTAAATTTGACAAAATAATAAATCAAATGTTCTCACAGTAGGAAAGACAGGAACTGGGAGATTCAGAGACTCTGGGGCTGAAAGAGGTCGACATTTTTACTTTAAGTAATGAGTGGACATAGATTTGAACACACTGACTCTAATTCTTGTGCTTTCTATACTATGCTGAAAATATCTTTGCTTAATTTTATGTTATCTGTACATCTTCAGTTCAGCATGTCAGTTGGTAGACAGCAGTTTTGTACTCTTCTTTGTAATCAGTCCAATAAGTTGGAATGCATATTAATAATGATGGAAATATGGAGAACTATCCTTTTCAAAGAACATCCACGAGAGTGCCAATTTTATGGTTGACAAGGCTCAGTGGAGTGGTCTCCCAGTAGGAGTAGGATCTATGGTGGAAATTGATGTATGCTATGACTAGTAATACTGTAATATAGCCCACAGCTGAGAAATGACCATTGTTGAAATGTTTCAAGTGTGGGCAAGATGGAAAGCAGCTTCTCCATCCCTCTGAATGGAAATGAAGAGATTGAAGAGGCACTCTATAAGCCTGCTTACTACACCATTCTGTGGATCTTCTCATTGGGAGTGTGTGGAATCCCCTTCATCCTTGGTGTTCTGGGCAACAGGCTTGTGATCTGGGAGGCTGGATTCTGGATGACACGCATGGTCTCCACCATCTGTTACCTGAACCCGGCCCTAGTTGACTTCTTTTTCAGTGCCATTCTTCGCAATCTCAATGACCATGGAAGGAAAATGACATTTTGGCTGGTTCCTATGTAAGTCAATTCACATTATGTCGGTTATCAACCAGTAAGTGTCTGGCTGATCACTCTCATTGCCCTGGACTGCTTTATTTGTGTCTTGCATCTGGTCTGTGCCCAGAACCACTGCACCATAAGTCTGGCCAAGAGGGTAATCATAGGACTCTGGATTATTGCTTTAGTTCTTACCTTGCCAATTTTCATCTTCCCAAGTACAGAAACTTTTCCAAACAGAGACATATACTGTGTTTAAATTCTGTATTCTGGGGTGCCACCTATGCAGAGAAGTTGCAATTGTTAGTTACCATGGTCATAGTCATTGTGATCATCTAGTTCATTATTGGCTTCAGCACACCCATGATCATCATCCCAATCTGCAATGGGCACGTTGCTTCCAAGATCCACAAAAAAGGCATGGTTAAATCCAGTCGTCCCTTATGGGTCCTTGCTGCTGTTGTGGCTTCTTTCTTCATCTGTTAGTTCCCCTTTAAACTGATTTGCATTCTAATAGCAGTCTGGATCGAAGATATAATTTTGCACAACAAGTACATAATCCTTTTTATCCTGGTTAACCCCACAAGCTCCCTAATTCAACAGTTGCCTCAACCCGGTGTTCTATGTCTTCATGCACCATAACTGCAAGAGAGATTGATCCACTCCCTGCCTGCCAATCTGGAGAGGGCCCTTAGTGGGGACTCAGCCCAGACCAATGACACAGCTACTAATTCTGCTTCACCTCCTGTAGAAGCTGAGTTTCAGGCAATATGAGGAGGGTGTCAGGGATATTTTTAAGCTCTGTCTAGTCCTACCTGGATACCAGTTTCATCATCATCTAACCTTGAGTCATACTGAGCCATTCAAGTATAAGTGGCTCAAATATTTACTTGGAAAAAATACTTCTGTATCCCCTGATTTCAGGATAAGAAATGGACAGTATCATTGTGGGTATCATTTTTATTTTTGACCTCAGCCTGTACCTTGGAGTAAGTGGAAAAGCATACAAGAGAAGAGCAAGAGTGATTGGAATTTGTTAGACTCGTGAGATTGTGTATATTAGGGGAGGAATTTTATTATTTTACTGTTAAGCAAAATGTTTGCTACAGCCTTATGTAGTTTTCTTTTTTACCAGACAACATAAGGTTTCTTCTATTCCTGTTTTCTAAGAGTTTTCCTCTTCAATTGATTAAATCACAAAAGACTGTTGAATTTTATCAAATGCAATTTTCTCATATGTTAACATGATTATATTATTTTTATCCTTTCATTTACATCATTACAACATCATTACAAATTGGATTGGTTGATTTTTTTTTTTCATTAATCAGTATTTTTTATTATGGTTTTGTGGGGTACAGTTAAGGGTTAGGTGTACAATGACGTTTCATTCAGGCACCCTGTAGATAAGAAGTGTTTTCCCATCCCCTGACAGATATTTGCTACTGTTAATCCCATCCCTGCCCC
>NW_007249315.1:0-6698 GCF_000164805.1 Carlito syrichta | reverse complement strand
AAAACATACATGAAATGGAAAAACCTTTTATAAATACATAAGACATTGAAACTAACTCAAGAAGAAACAACCTGAATTGAACTGCAACAAATACAGATTGAATTATGAATTTTAAGCCTTCTTACAAAGAAAATCACAGGCCAAGGTGGGTTCAGAGGTAAATTCTACCCCCCATTTAATGAAAAATTAATATAAAAATATTATAAACACTTGTGAAAAACAGAAGAGGAAGGAACACTTTCCAAATCTTTCTATGCAGCCAATATCACCCTGCTACCACAAGCAAAAGACATTACAGAAAAATAATAATACCAATGTTCCTTATTAATTCAGGCACATAAAACAGGTGAAGGAAGCACTAGCAAACTGAATCTAACAACATATAAAAAGAATATAAACCAAGTGGAATTTATCCCAGGAATGTCAGGTTAGCTTACCATCAGGAAATTAATGTAACATACCATATTAACAGGATAAAAGACAAACAATATCATCTCATTAGAAGGCACAAAAACATTTGACAAAATACAATATCCTATTATAATAAAAACACTAAAATGTGACAACAACCAAACAAGAAATAGAAGGAACTTTCATATTAAGAAGAAATCAAACTATATTTGCAGATGATATCATATATACAGAATATCTCAAAGAATACACTAAAAGCATATTAGAAATTGTAACAATAATGTAGAATATTATAATTATATGCAAAAATAAATTGTAGCTCAATATACTATCAACGAATAATCCAAAAATAAAAGTAAGGAAACAATTACATTTAAATTAATAACAGAGAGAATAAAATACCTAGAAATAAACTGAACAAAAGAAGAACAATTCTTTTTTGTGTAGTTAGTACACTGCTAACTACGAAACATTATCAAGTAAATTAATGAAGATGTAAATAAATCCATGTTCATGGAATGGAAGATTTAATATTATTAAGCTGGTAATAATCTCAAATGAATCTACAGATTCATTACACACCCTATCAAAATCTCAGCTGCCCTTTTTTTTTTTTTTTTGCAAAAATAGACAAAGATAAGACTAAAATTCACATTGCAAAGGACCCAGAATACTCAACACTACCTTTATAAAACGGGGGCAAATGATAGTACTGTATTTCTTGATATCAAAACTTACTACAAAGATACAATAAACAACACAGTGTGGCACTGGCATAAGAACAGATGTATAGATCAAAGGAACAGAATATAGAGTCCAAAAATGAGCATTCACATCATACCAATTGATTTTTGACAAGAATGCCAAAATTATTTATCACACAAGCCATAAAAAGGAATGAAGTACTGAAACATGCTGCAACATAGATGAACCTTGAATGCATGCTAAATGAAAAAAGCAGACACAAAATGCCACATCTATGATTTCATTTATATGAAATGTCTATAAAAGGCAAGTTCATAAAGAAAAATAGTAGATTAGTGGTTGCCAGAGCATGGGGGGACGGCAAGAAGGAATGGAAGTGATTGCTAACATGTACAGAATTTCTTTTGACGGGAGGGTGACACAAATCTTATATTTAAATAATGGTGATGTTGAAGAACTTTGTGTATATACTAGAAACCAAAGAATTGTGTACTTTAGATAAATTTTATTTCTTGAATTTTATCATAAGATGAGAAATATAGGTAGGTATGGTCAATTCTCTTTATTCATAGTTTTTATATTTGCAAAATAACCTATTCACTAAAATGTATCTGTCATTCTAATATTAATACTGTGGTGCTTTCAGTTCTTCATGGGTACTGCACAGAGTCATGAAAAATTTTTCACCCTGAAATCGTCCCCAAGAATATTTTATACAGTCGATTAAGGAAAAACTAATAAAATCTAACTGGGCTTTCAGCAACAATCATTAAACCAACCTGTCCTTTGGCCCACTTTCTTGTAGCTGGCTGCCCCTTTCTACTTTCGGATAATGTGGCCCTTGTCAAAAGACTGTTCTTTTTCTGTTCTATAAATAAAATCTAAGGCATTGTGAAATGAAAAGCTTTCTGTTTAAGCTTCTTCTTTAGGTTCTGCATAGCAAAAAAAACTATGGACACCAGCTTTCCTGAAGGGAATGCAGCTGTCATCTGATGATTTTATCCCCCCAACCCAACCAATCGATAACTCCAAATTTTCCATCACCTTGCCCTCCATGAATTCCTTTAAAAACCCTTGCACAAAACTCTTCAATGAAACAGATTTAAGCCTTGAGAATCTCTTCTGTGTCCCCACTTGGTGACTTGCTATTACTAAACTTTCTGTGCTGCAACCCCACTGTCAGGGTACTGGTGTGTTGCTACACAGCAGGAATACAAACCTGGCGCTCCTATTACAACCCAACACAAATAGTCTCAGCTGAGGTCGAACAAGGGGATACTCTGCCTTCTTGTCTCAGCTCTCCAGAGGAGATCAGAAGATTGATGCATTAGGAGAGCATGCGCTGTAGAAAAAGACGTTCCAGCTCTGGGACTAGTTGGAGGAGGTCTAAATCTCAGCTCTGGCACTTGCTAGTGGGGCAGTCTCAGGCGAGTCACTTAATGCTTCTGAATTTAACTTTTATTTTGCAAATAAAGACAGATGACTTGTTTTGAGGATTTAAAAGTTTAATCAATGTGAGTGGCGTGAGTGTGATACTCATATATACTTCGCCTAGGAGCAATGGTTTAGTATGTGTTAATTCAGTGTTCAAGAAATTTTATAGAACATTGCTGCCATGGATTAGGAGAATCCATGCTTAATTCATACGTAATACATGCATACATAATTTATATGTATATAAATACATACATGCATGTATATGTAAATATAAAGATGTTTTTAGACATTCCTCCTTTCTTTTGATTAATATGTGCATGATGTAAATTTTTTTACGAATTTCAACCAGCCAGTATTATTATATTTAAAGTTTCTTGTTCACAATGTGTTATTGAGTGAAGGTTTTACATTCATTCTGACACTCTTGGCATTTGATATTTGAGTTGGCATATTTTGGACATCTATAGTTAAAATAATGCTTGATATCAGGGATTAAATTAGTCATTTTATGTTTTGTGTGTGTTCTGTTTCTACTAACTTTCATTTTTCTCTTTTCCTTCTGCTAGTTTCCTGTGACTTATTAGAACACTTTTTAGAATACTATTTTGATTAATCTTTAGTATTTTTTATTGTCTCTTCTTTAATGTCTACTCTAGGTATTACATTACATATATGTTAGTTACAGACTATAATGTCATTACTTTACTCAAAGTGAAGTGTAGAAAAGTGACCTCTATTCATGTCCCTCTACTTTCTGTTTCAATATTTCCTATTTATACATTTGGAAACACATCACAGTGTGTTTTAATTCTTATTTTTCACTATAATTAATTTAAATAGTTGAGGTAGAATAAAAGTCTATTAAATTTAACTATATTTTTGCTTAGCACGGTCTTTTTTCCTTCCTCATGTTTCAAGGTTGTTATTTGTGTGTGTGTGTGTGTGTGTGTGTGTGTGTGTGTGTGTGTGTGTGTGTGTATAATTATTTTCTCTCTGTTTAGATAAATTTCTTCAGTGATTCTTTTAGTATGGAGCTGCTGGTAGAAAAATTCTCTTGGTTTTCCTTCATCTTAGAATGTCTTGATTTCCTCTTCATCCTTGAAGGGCATTTTTACTGACTATAACATTCTGAGCTGACGGTTCTTCTTTTGGTACTAAAATATTTTCTCCCACTCAATAATTTTCTTTTTTATTCTGTTGACTGCACCTTTTGATGATCAAAAGAAAAGTTTTTAAGTTTAATGTAGTACTATTTATTTTTGCTGTTGTTGCCTGTGCTTACAGTGTCATGTCCAAGAAACTATTGTTAAATTCAATGTCATGAAGCTTTTCCCCTATTTTCATTTCGAAGTTTTATAATTTGGAGTTTTACATTTAGATCTTTAATCTATTTCCATTAATTTTTGTACATGGCATAAAATAAAGGTCCAACTTAGATTTTCTGCATATGGACATCTAGTTTTTCCAACACTGCTTGTTGAAGTGATTGTCCATTCCCCCGTTGAGTAGTCTTAGAACCCTTGCCAAAGAGCATTTGACTGTATACATGAGGGTTTGGCAAAGCATGGTGGCTCATGTCTGTAACCCCGGCACTTTGGGATGCCAAGATGGAAGGTCTCTTGAGGCTGAACAACATAGTGAGATCCCATAAAAACCAAAAAAATAGCTGGGCCTGGTGGCTCAGCCTGTAATCCTGCACCTCAGGAGGCTGAGGTGAGTGGATTGCCTGAGCCGACGGGTTCGAGATCCTCCTGGGCAACTTGATGAGCCCTCATCTCTACAATAAATCAAAAAAATTACCCGGTTGTGGTAGCGCGTGCCTGTAGTTCCAGCTACTTGGAAGGATCACCGGAGCCCAGAGAGTCGAGGCTGCGGTGGCCAGGAGCGGCCACTGCACTCCAGTCTGGGTGACAGAGTGAGACTCCAACTCAAAAAAAAAATGAAAATAAAATAAAAAATAAAATAAAATCCTTTTAAAACAAACAAACAAACAAGCAAACAAAAAAATTAACCAGACGTGGTGGTGTGTGCCTGTGGTCCCAGCTACTCAGAAGACTAATGCAGGATGATTGCTTGAGCCCAGGAATTGGAGGCTGCAATGAGCTGTGATCATGCCATTGCACTCCAGTCTCACTGCACTCCAGTTTGGGTGGCAGAGTGAGACCCTGCAAGAAAGAAAGAAAGAGAGAGAGAGAGAGAGAGAAGGAAGGAAGGAAGGAAGGAAGGAAGGAAGGAAGGAAGGAAGGAAGGAAAGAAGGAAGGTAGGGGAAAGAAAGTGTATTTACATGAGAGTTTATTTTTGTTCTCTGTATTGTATTTCATTCATCTACCTGTCTGTATTTATGCCAATTCCACCTGCTTAGTGAGACAGTATATAGTTTCTCACCAATAGGTATAATGGTAGCTTTTGCCTCTTCATATAGATTTTAGAACTTGTTTGTCAATATCCACAACATAAATTTTCAAAAATTTTATTGGGTTTGCATCTGTGAAGGACTTACATCCTGTCCATCAGTTTTCCTAGCCATGAACATGGACTCTCTCTCCATTAATTTTTTTCACTTTCATTTCTTTCATTAGAGTTTGTACTTTTCCTCATATATTTCTCATACATATTTTGCTAGATTCATACCTAAGAATTTCATTTTGGATGATGCTAATGCAAATAATAGTCCACTTATTCATTGCTGACGTATAGATATGTGACTGAGTTTGTATATAGACTTATATCCTGCAACCTAGCTGAAATCACTTATTAGTTTCAGAAGTAGTTTTAAATTTATTATTTATTGTTTTGTCAGAGTCTCACATTGTCTCCCAGACTGGAATACAGTTGCATGCTCATGGCCACTGCAGCCTCAAACTTCTGGGTTCAGGCAACACTTCTGCCTCAGCCTTCCAAGTAGCTGGAGCCACAGACACACATCACCATGTCTGGCTATCTTTTTGGTTTATTGTAGAGATGAGATGTTGCCAAGTTACCCAGGCTGGTCTCAGACTCTGGACTTAGGCAATCCTTCTGCGTCTACCATCCAAAGTGCTAGGATTACAGGCATAACCCACTATCCCTGGACCAGTTTCAGGAGTTTTTTGGCTGATTCTTTTTTATCTGCTACATAGATGATCATGTCATTTGAAGTTTCATTTCTTTCTTCCTAATCAGTTTACCTCTTATATCCTTTTCTTGTCTTACTATATTAGAATTTCCAGTATGAGGCTGAAAAGAAGTGGTGAGAGGGGACATCTTTGTCTTCTTTTTTCCTGCTCAAACTAGACAGCATCTAGTTCCTCATCAGTAAGTATAATGATAGCTTTGAGGTTTTTGTAGACATTCATTAAGATGCAGAAGTTCCCTTATATTCCTACTTTGCTCAGTCCCTCTATGTCTTTTGACTGGAGAGCTTGATCATTTACATTTAAAGGAATTATTGATAGGTAAAGACTAACTATTGCCATTTTGTTAATTGCCTTCTGCCTGTATTGTGACTCTTTGCATTCTTTTTCTCGTCATCTTTGTGATTTAAATTTTTTTGTAGTGATATGCTTTGACTCCTTTTTGCTTTTGTGTATGTGTTTATGCATTTGCTTTATATTTATCATGAGGCATTCATAGTCTATCTTATAGACTGGCTATGATATGCTGACAATTTCAATTGCATTCAAAACTATATTTTTGCCTCTTCTCAAATGCCTTTGGTGACTTATATCACAAATTACATCTCTATGTATTATATACCCATTGACTATAGATTTACAGTCTTAAAAATGCTTTTGTCATGTAAGTTCTATGAGTAAAAAATTACAGTAATTCAATTTATGGACTATATTTGTCCACATGTTGATGTTTATTAAATAAACTTCTGTCTTCTTTTTTTCTTTTTTTTTTTTTTGAGTTGGAGTCTCACTCTGTCTCCCAGGCTGGAGTGCAATGGCATGCTTATGGCCATCCTAGCATTGACTGCTAAGCTCCAGAGATCTTTCTACCTCAGTCTTTCAAGTAGCCAGAACTACAGGCGTGCACTACCATGCCTGGCTAATTTTTTATTTATTGTAGAGATGAGGTCTCACCAAGTTGCCCGGGCTGGTCTTGAACCCATGGGCTCAGGCAATCCACTTGCCTCGGCCTCCCAAATTGCTGGGATTCC
>NW_007249314.1:4050-7947 GCF_000164805.1 Carlito syrichta | reverse complement strand
CAAACTGTCTATCTAGTTATTTCAGCTTGTTAAGTCACCTGGCTAGCTAGTTAGCTAGTTAAGTCAGCTATTTATGACAGCTAGCTAGCTAGTTATGTCAGCTAGTTAATTTAGCTAGCTAGCTAGCTAGCTAGTTATTTTAGCTTGTATAGTCAGCTGGCTAGCTAGGTAGCTATGTAGTTAAGTCAGCTAGTTAAGTCAGCTGGCCAGGTAGTTAAGTAAGCTACTTAAGTCACCTGGTTAGCCAGCTGCATAGCTTGGTAGCTTGCTAATTAATTCAGCTGGCTAGCCAACTGGCTAGCTAGTTAAGTCACCTAGTTAAGGCAGCTCGCTAGTCAGCTGTTAGCTAGGTAGTTTTGTAGTTAAATCAGCTGGAAAGCCAGCAGAATACATAGGTAGCTAGCTAGTTAAGTCAGCTGGCTAGCCACCTGGCTACCTAGTGTTTTCAGCTAGTTAAGTCAGCTGGGTAGGCAGCTGGCTAACGAGTTAAGTCAACTAGTCATGTCAGCTGGCTAGCCAACTGGCTAGTTGCCTGAGTCAACTAGTTAATTCAAGTGACTAGCAATATGGCTAGCTAGGTTGCTAGCGAGATAAGTCAGCTGGCTAGCCAGCTTTCTAACTGGTTATGTCAGCTAGTTAAATCAGTTGGCTACCCACCTGTCTACATAGTAGCTAGCTAATTAAGTCATCTGGCTAGCCGGCTGGCTAGCTAGCTAAGTCAGCAAGTTAAGTGAGCTGGTTAGGCGTCTGGCTAGCTAGGTGGCTGACTAGTTAAGTCAAGTTATGTCAGCCAGCTAGCTACCCAGATGGCTACCTAGTTAAGTCAGGTTGTTAAGTCAGCCAGTTAGCTGCTGGTTACCTAGTTGACTGGCAAGTTATGCCGACTGGTTAGCAGGCTGGTCAGGTATGTGGCCTGCTAGTTAAGCCAGCTGTATAGTAAACCCAGCTTGCTATCCTACTGTCCAGACATTTGGCTGGTTATTTAAGCCGGATGGCTAGCCAACCGTCCAGTCCACTAGCTAGCTAGCTGGCTGCCTAGCCAGCTAGCCATCCAGGTAACTAGCTAGTGAAGCCAGCTAGCCAGCCAACTATCTAGTTAGCTAGGTAGGTCAGCTAGCTAGCCAGTTAGCTAGTTAAGTCAGACAGCAAGTCAGCTAACAATTCAGCTAGCTAGTTAAGTCAGCTAACTATTCAGGTTGCTAGTCAGTTATCTAGTTAAGTCAGCTAGCAAGTCAGCTAGCTAGTCAGCTAGATAGTTAGGTCAGCTGGCTTGCTAACTAGCCACTTAGCTAGCTAGTTAAGTCAGCTATCTAGAAAGATAGATAGCTTGTTTGCTAGCTAGTTATGTCAGCTTGATAGTCAGCTAGCTAAAGTCAGCTAGCAAATCAGTTAGCTTACTTAGCTAACTAGTTGGTTACCAACTCAGCTAGCTGTTCAGCTAGCTAGTGTGCTCACTCTCTTTCCATCAGGTCAGCTAACAGTTGGCACACTCGCCAGCCAAAAGACCATCTCACATATCAGCTTACTCACAGGCCTACAGGACAGCTAACTAGTCAGCTTGCTCGCCAGTTATGTAATTAAGTCAGCTTGCCAGTAGGCTTGCTCTCCAGCTTACTTGATAAGGCAGCTCACACTTTGGCTCACTTGCAGGCCAAGTAGGTAAGTTGACTCCACTGACGGCTCACTTGCCAGCTGACTAGGTAAGTCTTCTGACCAGAAAGTTCACTCGTCAGCTGACTAAATTCAGCTGACCAGTCAGTTCATTCGCTGACTATTTAATTCCGCTGACAAATTGGCTCACTCGCTGGCCAGCTAGTTGTCAGCTAACCAGTAGGTGAATAGATGGTCAAGTAGTTAACTAAGCTAACCCATCGGCCAACTAATTGGCCCACTTTTCAGGCGTCAAGTTAGCTCAGCTAACTAGTAGGCCAAATAGTTAGGTCTGCTAAATTGTTGGTCAGTCAGTTGGCTGACGAATTAGGTCAGGAAAACAGCCAGACAACTTGTTAAGCGAGCTAGCTAGTGGGCCAACACGTCAGTAAACTAGCTAATCCAGCTAACTAGTCAGCCGATTATTCAGCTGAATGTTAAGCCAGCTAACAAGTCGGCCTAGCAGTAAGCCAACGTGTTTAACCAGCTTAGTAGTCAGCCAACTCATAAGCCAAAATGTTAATTCACCCAGCTAACTTGTTAACCAACTACTTAAGTCAGCTGGTTAACTTGCTTAACAACTAGTTAAAACTGTTAGCTAACTCATTAACCAACTAGTTAAGAGAGCTAGCTTCCTCGTTAGGCAACTAGTTAAGTCAGCTATCTAAGTCAGCTAGCTAACAAGGTAGCTAGCTAAGTCAGCTTATTAAGTCAGCTAGCTCACTAGTTAGCTAACTATTTAAGTCAGCTACTAAAGTCTGCTACCTAACTAGATAGCTAATTATTAAATCAGCTAGATATTAAGCTAGTTAAATAATTAGCCAAATATTGAATTCAGGTAGCTGAGTAAGCTAGCTATCAAGGTAAGTTGGCCAGTTAAGTCAGCTAGCTAAGTAGTTAAGTCTCCTAGCTAAGTCAGCTAGTTAAGACATCTTGCTAATTTAGTCAACTGATTAAGACAGCTAGATAGGTAGTTAGCTAATGGGTTAACTCAGCAGGTTGAGTCAAGTAGTTAGCTAGTCAACTAATGGGTTAAGTCAGCTGATTGAGTCAGCTAGCTAGCTAGTTAGAAAACGGGTTGAGTAAGCTGCTTGAGTAGGCTAGCCAGAAAGTTAGCTAATGAGTTAAGTCAGCTGGATGAGTCAGCTAGCTAGCTACTTAGCTAGAGTTAAGTCAGCTGGTTGAGTCAGCTAGCTAGCTCATTAGCTAATGAGTTAAGTCAGATGATTAAGTCAGCTAGCTAGCATGTTAGATAATGAGTAAGCTAACAAGTTAGCTAGCTGGTTATATTAGCTAGCTAGATAGGCAGCTAACTATTTAAGTCAGCTTGTTAGATATGTAGTTATCTGGTTAGCATACAATTTAAGTCAGCCAGCTAGATAGGTAGCTAGTTAGTTAACTATTAAATCAGCTGGCTAGCTAGGTAGCTAGCTAGTTAAGTCAGCTAGTTAAGTCAGCTGGCTAGGCAGCTGGCTAGCTAGGTAGTGAGCTATTTAAATCAGTTGGCTAGGCAGCTGGCTAGCTGGTTAATTCAGCTAGTGAAGAGAGCTGGACAGCCAACCTGCAAGGTAGGTAGCTAGCTACTTAACTCAGCTAGATAGTTACCTTCTTGGCTAGTGATGTCAGTGAGTTAAGTCAGCTGGATATACAACTGGCTAAATGGTTAAATCATCTAGTTTAATCATCTGTCTAGCCAGCTGCATAGGTAGGCAGCTAGGTAGATAAGTCAGCTTACTAACCAGCAGGCTAGCTGTTCAAATCACCTAGGTAAGTCAGCTGGCTAGCCTTCTTGTTAGGTAGATAGCTAGATAGATTAGTTAGCTGGCCAGGCACATATCTAGCTTAGGTCAGCCAGGTAAGTTAGCGGCTAGCCAGGTGGCTAGATAGGGAGCCAGCTAAAGTCAGCTGGGTAGCTAGTTGAGTAGCTGGTTAAGACAGTTATTTAAGTCAGCTGGCAACCAGCAGGCTAGGTAGTGAAGTCAACTAATTAAGTGAGTTGGCTATCCAGGGGGTTAGCTAGTTAAAAAGCTGCTAATTTAGATGGCTAGCCATCTGGTCAACTAGTTATTTCAGTTAGTTAAGTAAGCAGGCTGTCTAGGAAACTAGTTTTATAAGTCAGCTAGTTATGTCAGCTGGGTAACTAGTTAAGTCAGATAGTTTTGGCTGCTGGATAGTTAGATAGCTAGCTAGGTAGCTAGAGGGTTAAGACAGCTAGTTAGCCCAGCCTTCTAGCTAGGTAGCTACCTG
>NW_007249314.1:1639-3325 GCF_000164805.1 Carlito syrichta | reverse complement strand
TTAGTCAGCTAGTATAGTAAGCTGTCTAGCCAGCTGGCTAGATAGGTAGTTAGCTAGATAAATCAACTTGCTAGCCAGGAGGATAGTTGTTCAAGTCAGCTAGTTAAGTCAGCTGACTAGCCTGCTGGCTACGTAGATAGCTAGCAAGTTAAGTGAGGTGACTAGCCAGCTTGATAGCTTAAATCAGCTAGGCAAGTCAGCTGGCTAGCCAGCTGGCTAGATAGGTAGACAGCTAGTTAAGTCAGCTGGCTAGCCAGATGACTAGCTGGTTGAGTCAGCTAGTTAAGACAGCTGGCAACCAGCTGGTTAGCAAGTTAAGTCAGCTAGTTAAGTCAGCTGGCAACAGGCAGGCTAGCTAGTTAAGTCAGCACATTGTCAGTTGGCTATCCAGCTGGTTAGCTAGTTAAAAAGCTAGTAATGTCAGATGGCTAGCCAACTGGCTATCTAGTTATTTTAGCTTGTTAAGTCAGCTCTCCGTCTAGGAAGCTAGCTATATAAGTAAGCTACATATGGCAGCTAGTTAGCTAGTTAAGTCAGTTAGTTTATTCAGATGGCTACATAGATAGGCATGTAGCTGGCTAGTGAAGTCAGCTGATAGCCAGCTGGCTAGCTTGTTAAGTAAGCTAGTTAAGTCAACTAGCCAGCTAGTTCAGTCAGCTAGTTAAATCAGTTGGCAAACCAGCTGCCTAGCAGTGTAGTTAGCTAGTTAAATCAGCTGGCTAGCTAGCTGGCTAGCAAGTTAAGAAACGTAGTTAAGTCAGCTCACTGGCCAGCAGTTTAGCTAGGTAGTGAGGCAGTTAACTCAGCTTTCAAGCCAGCGGGAAATGTAGTTAGGTAGCTAGTTAAGTCAGCTGGCTAGCCATCAGGCTATCTAGATATAACAGCTAGCTAAATCAGTTTGCTATATAGCTGTTGAGCTGGGTAGCTAACTAGTTAAATCTGATGGCTAGCCAGTTTGATACTTCATTAATTCAGCTAGTTAAGTCACTCAGCTAGGCTACTGGCTAGTTAGATAACTGGTAATAAAGTCACCTGGCTAGACAGCTGACCAGCTAGGTATGTCAGCTAGTATAGGCAGTTGGCTAATTAGCTGGCTAGCCAGTTATGTCAGCTCATTAAATCAGTTGTCTAGCCAGCTGGCTATCTAGTTAAAACGCTTGCTACATGGGATGTGGAGCCATCTGGTTCGCTACTTATTTCAGCTAGTTAAGTCAACTGGGTAACTAGGTAGGTAGCTATTTAAGTCAGCTAGATATGTCAGCTAGCTAGCTAGTTAAGTCAGCTAGTTAAGTCAGCTAGCTATATGAGAGCTAGCTAGCTAGCAAGTTTAATCAGCTAGTTAAGTCAGCTCATTAAGTCAGTTTGCTAGCCCAATCCCTAGCTAGTTAAAAAGCTAGTTAATTCAGATGGCTAGACAGCAGGCTTGCTAGTTATTTCAGCTAGTTTAGTCAGCTGGCTAGGTAGGTAGCTAGCTAGTTAAGTCAGCTAGATATGTCAGCTAGCAAGCTTTTTAAGACAGCTAGTTAAGTTGACTTTCTAGCATGATATCTAGCTAGGTAGCTAGCTAGTTATTTCAGCTAGTAAATTCAGCTGACTAGCTAGGTAGCTAGCTAGTTAAGTCAGCTAGTTAAGCCAGCTGGCTAGCAAGTTAAGTCAGCTAGTTAAGTCAGCTCTCTACCCAGTTGC
>NW_007249314.1:0-1619 GCF_000164805.1 Carlito syrichta | reverse complement strand
CAGCCAACTGGGTAGCTAGTTAAGTTAGTTAGTTAAGTCAACTGGTAAGCCAGCTGCCAAGCAGGATAGCTAGTTTTAAGTCAGCTGGATAGCCAGCTGACTAGCTAGTTTATTCACGTACATAACTCAGCTCCCTGGCCAGCTGGAAAGCTAAGTAGTTAGGTAGTTAAGACAGCTGACAAGCCAGCGACCTAAGTAGGTAGGTTGCCAGTTAAGTCAGCTGGATTACCATCCGTCGTCTATTTATGTCAGCTAGTTAAGTCAGCTAGCTATCCAGCTGTCTAGCTAGGTAGCTAGCTACTTAAGTCTGCTGGCTAGCCAGCAGTCAACTACGTGAAGTAAGCTAGTTAAGTCAACTGGCTACCTGCTGGTTAGTTATGTAGCTAGGCAATTAAGTCATCTGGCTAGCTAGATAGCTAGCTAATTATGGCAGCTGTCTAGTCAGCTTTCTAGCTAGTTAAGTCACCTGGTTAAGTCAGCTGACTAGCCAGAAGACTAGCTAGGCAGTTTGCTAGCTAAGTCAGCTGGATAGACAGCTGGCTCGTTAGACAAATCACCTAGTTAATTCAGCAAGATAGTCAGTTGACTAGCTATCTAGCAAGTTAAGTAGCAAGCTAGTTAATTCAACAGGCTAGATAGCAGGACAGCTACTTAAGACAGCTAGTTAAATCAGTTGGCTAGCCAGCTCTCTAGCTAGGTAGTGACATAGTTAAGTCAGTTGCCTAGATAGCTGGCTAGATAATTAAGCCAGCTAGTTAAGTCACTTGCTATCAGGTGGCTAGAGAAGTAGAGAGCTACTTAAGTCAGCTGGCTAGCCAGCTTGCTAACTAGGTAGCTAGCTAGTTATGTCAGCTGTCTAGCCAGCTGGCTAGCTAGTTTAGTCACCTAGCTAAGTCAGCTGACTAGTTATCTGGCTCCCTAGAAGCCTGATAGTTAAGTCAGCTGACTAGTTAGATAAGTCACCTAGTTAATTCAGCTGGATAGCCATATGGCTAGCAATGTAGCAAACTAGTTAAGCAAACTGACTAGAAAGCAGGCCAGCTAGTTAAGTCACCTAGTTAAGTCAGCTGGCTAGCCAGCTGGCTGGCTAGTTAGTGATCTAGTTAAATCAGTTGACTACCCAGCTGAGTAACTAATTACATCAGCTAGTTATGTTAGCTGGCTATTCAGGTGGCTAGAGAGTTTGAGCACTAGTTAAGTCAGTTGTCTAGTCAGTTGGATAACTAGTTAAGTCAGATAGTTTAGTCACCTGGCTGGAGAGCTGCCTAGCTTGATAATCAACTAGTTACATTAAGAGGTAAACCAACTGGATAGCTAGTTAAGTCACCTTGTTAAGTCAGTTGGCTAGCCATATTACTAGATAGTTAAAAAACTAGTTAATTCAGATGGCTAGACTGCAGGCTAGCTAGTTATTTTAACTAGTTTAGTCAGCTGGCTAGGTCGGTAGCTAGCTAGTTAAGTCAGCTATATATGTCAGCTAGCAAGCTTTGTAAGACAGCTAGTTAAGTTGAGTTTCTAGCAAGATATCTAGCTAGGCAGCCAGCTAGTTATTTCAGCTAGTAAATTCAGCTGACTAGTTAGGTAGCTAGCTAGTTAAGTCAGCTAGTTAAGCCTGCTGG
>NW_007249313.1:277386-292094 GCF_000164805.1 Carlito syrichta | reverse complement strand
CCACAGCGGCGCCAGGAAGCGAGCGAGCAGGCAACCGAGTGCGCCAGCTCCTCCCCACCTTTTTCGTCTGCTCGCTCTCCCGCAACCTCGAGTGCCCCAATAAGAATCTTTAAACGGAGAAACATATAAAACAATGCTACATATTGATTGGTTCATAAATATATTGTGACCAGAGGCTCGCAGGAACCTAGTATTGCATATCCCCTATGAACAATTGTTCACTGTTCACTAATAAAGTGTTTGTGCCATCATTACAGAACATAATTACAATGAATAATGAGAATAAACTTTATATCTTTTGCAAAAATAGAATTCTGTAGTATGCTTTGTAATTCTTATATGCTTTTTTCCTTATAACATCACTTTTAGTGGCTATATAAATATTATTTGAATGTTTGATAGAAATAAATCTCTAAGAACACCCATGGACATTTTGTCTTCCTTTTTTATCTCTTTGTACAAGTTTGTTTACCTCTCTTAATGATGCAAAATTTTGCTTCTTGGTGACCTTTTAGAGGTTGCAAGATAAAGCTTACATTTGTTCTAGTCTCTTGTTCTTTAATGTTTTAACTATTTGTTTTTTCAATTTGTCTCTTTCTTTGAACCCTTAAAATACTATCTTTTTTGAAACAATACTACCCATCTTCTTTGTCTAGCAGAAACTATTTTTCTTTGTTCTTCTTTGGCTATACTTCATGATTCATTTTAATTTCTTTCTATCAAAACTTAAACATAATTTTTGATTAATTAATAGATTGTTAGTCTCTTATTTCCCCTTTATCCCTGCTTATACGATGTCTTGTTTAAACTTTCTTTTGCTGATTTCTGTATTTTTTTCATTACATCAATAATTTTTCTCCCATTCCTTTAAGCAAATATTGTTAGTTATGTCAGATTATCTTTCTTCTTTAGTTCTTAGCATTGGCTCAATTGTGATATCATTATTTTTATTATATGAACTCATCTTTGGCAATTGGCATAAATGTCTTATTAGTATAAATTTTACCATCTATATTCTCACAAAAAGCATTCTTTTGAACAGAAATTGTTGAAGATAACACTGTGCATTCCAATGACTTCTTAAACAATAGCCCAGTACATATGTACCTGTCCCTTTGTCAAGCATTTTTGTCCCTTAGATGGTTAATTATATGTGTCAACTTGACTATGTTAATAGATACCAAGATAACTTGTAAAACATCATTATCTGGATGGGTCTGTAAGAGTGTTTCCAGAAGAGATTGCCATTGGAATCAGTAGTCCAAATAAAGAAGATGCTCCCTCGCCAACACAGATGGGCATTATGCAATTCATTGAAGGCCTGAATGCAAGAAAAAGGCAGACAGAGGAGGAGTAAATTTACTCTCATTCTTACTGAGATGGAACATTCATCTTTTTTTGTCCTCAGACATTAAAGCTTCTGGTTCTTGGGCCTTCAGACACTAGGATTTATGTCAGTGTTGTCTCTTCTTGGTTGTTAAGCCTTTGGCTTTGAACTGAGAGTTACAACATCAGCTCCCATGATTCTCAGGCCTTTGGATTCTGACTTAATTGTATCATTGAATTTTCTGATTTTCTAGCTTGCAGATATCATAGAGGGAATTCTTGGCCTCCATAATCACATAAGTCAATTTCCATAATATATTTTTTCATATATATACATTCTATGATTTTTGTTTCTCTGAAGAATCCTGACTAATACAGTCCCTAAATGAGAAATACCTGACAATTTAACACAATTCTACTTGCAGACATTTTTTTGGTAAGTAATTATATCGTTTAGTCCAGACTTTCATTCTTTATTTATGGGTTTGTGACTTAATTTCTGAAGAAAATATACCTCAGCCTCACTCAGTAAAACCACCAGCTATGATTTTGTAATATTGCTGACTAACTTTCTATTGATGCATGTTAAGATGTCAGTCTTCTTTCTCTACTGATTTGACAATCATGTGTTTCTTACCCATAAGAATTAGAATGACTGCAAATAAAACTCCAAGCTTAAACCAATTATAGTGGTAATTAACATAATTAAAGTTATATACAAGTAACACAACACAATTAATTTAGAAATTAATCAGATTCCCAAAACATACTTGCTTGCTGTCCCTACTTACAATGTGTGATAGAATTTTACTGCAAAGTCGTCACAGTGCCATACGTAACCCTACCCTTCCACAACTACTTTAATGCTCTTATCCTCTTTTAATTTGCACAAAAACAAAACAAAAATACCAAAATTTCTTCTATTTTTCTTCCCCCTGCCCTTTACTTAACCTCTCTTTTACTTAATTCTGCTCCAAAACTTATATTGATTTCTGTGGTGTCCTTTAGAGAGTCCTTCTGCCACTGATGAATGACACTAAATATCTACCTCAGCTAACATCAGGGGAATAGCACTTTCCTGTTCTTTCTTATTCAAGCCTCTACAAGGAAATCACTTCCATTCCCTGAACTGACTTTAGAGCAGTTTTATATGACACGTGCGCACTCAGTACTTAGCCACAACTTCCAACTCCAGTAATGCTTGAGCCTCTTTACAATTCATTTCTTGTGAGGTCTGACGTTTTTGGATTTGTTTTTTTTCCACATTCCTCAATATAGATAACTTTAGCTTAACTTAAACTAGTGCCACACCCTACTTAGATGTCATATGAGTAGTCACCTCTATCAGGTTGCCAGGTGTAATTAATTAGTTAATCTACTTCAACACATGTTATCTATATGAAAGTGATTTATTGTAAAGAAGCAAAAGAAAACGAGGAGAACATGAAAAAATCTAGCTACTACTCAGTCAGAATCTATGGAAACTAGAATACCATGTTAATGCATATGAAACAACTATTATTTTAATGTCCCTTTAACAACATGCATCTATTGCTTGTTATGCCAAAACTCTGCCATTTAGGTAATGTATTTATTCTTTTCTTTGTAATGCTTCTGAAGATGCCCAAAGCCTGACTCTTTTCTAACTCAATGCTTATGCTAATGAATTACATATTCTGTTATATGGCTTTTATACTATTACTCTCTATTGACTATTTTTTTGAATGTCTCATGTTCAACCTCCCACAAAGGAAGGTTATCCAAATATCCAATTATTGTCTAGTACTAGAGCGTATCTTTAGAGCAGAATTTTTATATAAATAAGCCAGTGACCAGTAATTATATGTTTGCCTATATAATAGACATACAGATGTATCACCTAGACACTAACTTCAAGAAGGAACTTGTCCTATCCTCTAGGAGTGATGTAAGCAAACACTGTCCAGCTGTCAGCTACTTCTATGTTTCCTTCAATTGTGGAGACTTGATTTTCCAAGAACTAGATCTTTCCTATAGTAGACCCCTTTCAGTGACTGAGTTCAGTGGGGTCATAAAAGCCTGATCATTTCAATACATTGTAGGAAACATTAACAGGCCTGGTGTTTTCTTTGGGGGGGGGGGTTGCAATATATATGTCAGAGTTTCTTTCCGAGTTAGTCAAGGAATTGTTGACCCTGTAGGCTAAACTTCTTATCAGTATCTCCTACCAGAGAGTCCAACCTATAACATTTGGAGCCAGAAATGTTCCAATAAATCAGATGATAGAATGTGATTTCAAAGCTAAATTATTCATTGCCCAGCTGGCAATGAGGACCCCATCACTGATGTGGGGTGAAGAAAGATAGGCCCTAGCATAAGGTGACTGTCCAATTATTAAAATTTTCATTAGAGATGAATTTAAATACTAAACCATGGAAATCACACAGTTTCCACTAGGACAGTGCCCAGTGGAGCCATGGGAAAGTTGGAACACTTGAGACTCAAGTCTGATAGAGTCACAGGTATATTATTTCAGTCCCCAATAGTCACAGGCATATGGCTTCAACCCATGAGAGTTGTGAAATAGGGCAAAGCTTTGGGTTTGGAACAACCAAAAGTATAAGACCAGGGCTGTCTAGAGTCTTGGGGAGCCCAAAGCCTGCTTAGAAAGAAAAAACAGAGTGGGACCTATATCCCACTGGACCTAGAAGGCAAAAATTTGATTCAAAAAAGAATATTCTGTAGCCTTAAGACTTCATGTTGTTTGTCACGTTAAATTATGGCTTTGTTTAGAACCTGTCACTCTTTCTTACTTTCCTGTTTTTTCATCTAGGAATGAGAATATCTATCCTAAACTTGTCTCACCATTGTAGTTTGGAAGCACATGACATTTGATTTTACATGCTAATAGTTGGAGGAAAAATGCCTCAGGATAAATCATACCTTGAGTTAATTAAATGTGACAGATATCATTTAGATGTGACTTTAGACAAAGACTTTAAAGCTGATTTTTAAAAGAGTTAAGATTTTGGGGGTTATTGAGATAGAAGAAAAGAATTTTGCATGTGAGAAGGACATGAGGTTTGGGGGAACTAGAAGTGAATTGCAATGGCTTCTTTGTGCTTTCCCACAATTTGTATGTTGAAGTCCTAACACCCAAGATGATAGCATTAGGAGGTCGAAGCCTTGACAGATGATTGAATATTGAAGGCAGAGCCCTTATGGATAGGATTAGAGACTTTGTGGGGAAAAAAAGGTCTCAGGGAGCTTATTTGCCCCTTCTACCATATGAAGATACAACTAGAAGACATTGTCTATAAAGAAGCAGGCCCTCACCAGACACCATCAGAGCCTTGATCTTGAACTTTCCAGCAACCATATCTATGAGAAATACATTTTTGGTGTATAAGCTACTCAATCTATGGTATTTTGTTGCAGCAACTCAAATGGACTAAAACAATGCCTTAGAATAGGATAATAAAAAGCCACAAGCACCAGACTTGTGTGAAAACCAAAAAGCTTTCCTGATATCTTACAAAAGAATAGCATTTTCTGAATAGAAGGGCAAGAAAAGCTGAGGTCCAAAATGAGTATTTATACTGGCCAAGTTCCAGAGAATATTTTTAAAAACTCCAGGAGATTCAGGCAAGATGGCAATGGAACTGGTGGGAGCATGAGAGTCTCTGCAATGGCAAGTAAACATAAAGATAGTCTGCATGTGTGGGGATGTCAGGTGGGTGAGTGAAAGTACATCTGAGGGGAGATTTGAGATCAAACACCTGGTGCTCCCCTTCAGAAGTGGCTGCAACCCACCACTGCTCTGAGATCAGAGTCACCATGCACAGGACTGTCTGCCGTTCTTGAGGGTTTTGCAGGAGGAGGCAACAGAGATCAGCTGCTCCTTAGCACCTGACACCTGGATCACACACCACCTGCAGCAGCCAGCCAGGCACTAGCAGCAGAAACCATGGAGAAGGCATAAGGAGGAAATCTGGAGCTGTGCCCTGCCACCAGCGAGTTGACACTGACTACCACCATTTTCTCTGTCCCAGGATGACAATAAAGAATACAGTAAATGAAATAAATAACAAACTGACAAGCATGGAAAGCAGAATCAACCAAGTAGAAGAAAGAATCTCAAAACTTGAGGACCAAAATATGGAACTAACCCAAACTGTTAAAAACGTAGAAAAGAAGATTAAGAAGATGGAACAAAGCCTTCAAGAGATGTGCGATTATATCAAGAGGCTAAACCTATGATTAATTGGCATTCCTGAGGCAGATAGAGAGACAGAGACCACCCTGAAATAAACATTCCATGACATTATCCAAGAAAATGTCCCTCATCTCATAAGAGATGTGACCATTCAAACACAAGAAATTCAGAGAAACCCTGCAAGACATCAAATGATAAAACCAACTCCTAGACACATAGTAATTCACTTACACAAAGTAGGTATAAAAAATCTTAAAAGCAGTGAGAAAGAAAGGTCAGACTACCTACTGGGGAAGACCAATTAGAATAGCATCAGACTTAACTACAGAAACACTACAGGCTAGAAGAGACTGGAATCCAATCTTCAAGGTTCTCAAAGATGAACAATACCAACCAAGAATTTCCTACCCACCTAAGCAAAGATTTATCAGTGATGGAGAGTTAAAATCCTTCCCAGATATTCAATCCCTAAGAGTTTATGTAGCCTCCAGACCAATTCTACAAGAAACACTTAGGAAAGTATTAAGCACAGAGGAAAAAAACAAAACAAAACACTACTATCCTCTTTTCAAGAATACAGGAAAAGGATTAAAAACACAAACATATATTAACCCCCAAATCAAAAGAAAACCAACAAACAAATAAACAAACAAACAACAACAACAAACTCTATAAGAACTCCATAACAAGAATAAACTCTCACATCTCAATAATTAGTCTGAACATGAATGGACTAAACACACCACTGGAAAGACATAGAATGACAAACTGGATTTTTAAAATGACATAAAAATATACTGTCTCCAGGAGACTTATCTCACCAGTTAGACTTACCTCAAAGTTAAAGAATGGAAAACAAATTTCCAAGCAAATGGAACACAAAAGAAAGGAGGAGTTGCAATCTTAATATCAGACAAAATATCATTTAGGCTATCAAAAATTTTAAAAGCATGGAAGGCCACTACATAATGGTAGAATATTGAATCCACCAACTAGAAATTTCCATCTTAAACATATATGCACCCAATATAGGAGCTCCAACTTTTACAAAGTAGCTTCTTATTAAACCAAAAAAAGATATTGACTCTAATACTATAATAGTTGGGGACTTAAATATCCCACTAACAACCCTAGGTAGATCAATGAGAAAAAAAAATCAACAAGAAGATCCAGAGCCTCAACTTGATGCTTGGCCAAAGGGACTTAATAGATGCCTATAGAACACTCTACCCAACAACCGTGGAATATGTATTGTACTCATCACCACATAAGACATACCCCAAGACCATCCTTGGTCATAAATCAAGCATAAACAAAATCCATAAGATTGAAATACTGCCATGCTCCTTCTCGAATCACAGTGGAATAAAAATAATTATCAATGCCAACATAGCTACCCAATAATCCACAAAGACATGGACACTAAACAGCATGATGCTGAACAGCATCTAATAGCACTAAACAGCATCTAATAGCACTAAACAGCATGCACTGAATCAACAAAGAAATCAAAGCAGAAACTTAAAAACTTCTGGAAACAAGTGAAAATAAAAACACATCTTACCTAAACCTCTGGGATGCCATAAAAGCAGTACTGAGAAAATAATTAATTTCTTCATGAATACACATTAAGAAAAGGGAAAGATCACAGGTTAACAGTCTAACAAATTACCTAAAGGAGCTGGAATGACAAGACAACCAAAACCTTAACTTCAGCAGAAGAATTCAGATCACCAAAGTAAAAGCTCAAATAGAAGAAAACAAGACAAAAATAAAAAAGTCAATGAAACAAAAAACTGGTTCTTTGAAAGGATAAACAAGATTGACAGACCTCTAGACAGAATTGTCCAAGAAAAAGAGAAAAAGCCCAAATAAACACAATCAGAAATGCAAAAGATCAAATCAAAATGGACTCTGAAGAAATACAAAAAAATTATCAGAGATTACTATACACAAGTGTATTAAATTTAAAAATCTAAATAAAATGGAGAACTTTCTGACATCACACAATCTCCCAAGGTTGAAACAAGAAGAAATTGAGATCTTAATTAGAACAGCAACAACCCAGGAAATCAACTCCATCATAAGAAACTACCTACAAAAAAAAGTCCTGTACCAGATGAATTTCCAATGGAGTCCTATAAAACATACAAGGAAGAGTTGATTAAAATTCTACTGAAAGTATTCCAAGTCGCAAAGTTCATGATTTTGTTCTTCTTTATGGCTGCATAATATTCCATTGTGTATATGTACCACATTTTTTAAAGCCAGTCCTCTTTTGATGGGCAGCACGGTTGGTTCCATGTTCCTGCTATTGTGAACAATGCTGCTTGTGGGGGGCAGAGGGAGGTGGGATTGATGGTAGTTGAGATCTGCCTGGGGAGGGGCACACCTCATCAACAAAGGTACCTGCACAATGAATATTCGGATACCTAACCCTGAATTGTACCCCACAATTTTAAAATAAAATTATATATATATAAATATAAAGAGAGTATTCCAAGCAATTGAAAAAGATGGAACATTCCTTAAATCATTTTATTAAGCTAACACCACATTGGTACCCAAACCGGGTAAAGATCCAACAAAGAAAGAAAACTGCAGGAAAATATCCTTGATGGACATAGATGCAAAAGTACTCATCAAGATTCTAGCTAATCAGATCTAACTACACATCTTAAAAATCATAAGCCCACAGCAAACATACTGCTAAATAGACATAAATTGAAAGCATTTCCCCTGAAAACTGGAGCAAGAGAAGATTGTACACTTTCAACCCATTCTGTTCAACACAGTGTTGGAACCTCTAGCTAGAGCAATCAGATAAGAGAAAGAAATCAGGAGTATCCAAACAGAAAAGGAGGAAGTTAAGTTATCTCTCTTTGCTGATGATATGAAAATCCTTGAAAATCCAAGAGACTCTGTTAAAAACCTTCTTTCACTAATTAAGGACTTGGCAAAGTCTCTGGGTACAAAATCAATGTGCAAAAGACAATTGTATTCTTACATATCAACAATAGACAGAAAACCAAATAAAAAGCATAATTCCATTCACAATAGAAACAACAAAAATGAAATTCCTCAGCATCTTCTTAACTAGAGAAATGAAAGATCATTACAATAGAAATTATAAAACACTGCTCAAATAAGTCAAAAATGACACAAATGAATAGAAAAATATTCCATGCTCATAAATCGGAAAATTCAACATTGTTAAGATGTCCATCTTACCCAAGGCAATCTACAGATTCAATGAAATACCTATTAAGTTACCGACACCATTTTTCTCAGACCTAGAAGCAACAATACAGAAATTCATATGGAAACATAAACCAACATGAATAGCCAAAACAATTTTCAGCAAAAGAAACAAAGCTGGAGGTATCACACTTCCAAACTTTAAAATTTATTATAAGGCTACAATAATCAAAGCAGCCTGGTGTTGGTACAAAAACAAGAATATAGACCGATGGAACAGGATAGAGATTTTGAAAGCAAAACCTCAATTTCTCAACCAACTCATATTCAATAAAGCCTCCATTGACTACCACTGAGGAGAGGAGAACTTATTCAGTAAAAGGTGCTGAGAAAACTGGCTGACCACATGTGGAAGATTAAAACAAGACCCCTACCTATCACCATACACAAAAATCAACTCTAAATGGATCAAAGGCCTAAATGTAAAACCTCAAAGTATAAGAACCTTAGAAAATACAGGAGACACCCTTATGTAAATTGGAACTGGAAACCAATTCCTGATCAAAACCCCAAATGTCCATGCCATAAGAGATAAGATTGACAACTAGGACCTCATCAATCTGAAAACCATCTGCAAAGCCAAAGAAACCATCAAGAGAGTGGGGAGACAGGCTACAGAATAGGAAAATATTTGCCAACTGTATATCTGACAAAGGCCTAATATGTAGAATCTACAAGGAACTCAAATGTGCCAAAGGGGGAAAAAAAACAACAGTCCTATTAAAAAATGGGCAAAAGATATGATTAGACACTTCTCAAAAGAAGACATACAAGTGGCCAACAGATACATGACAAAAGGTTCAATCTCATTAATCATCAAAGAAATGCAAATCAAAACCACACTGAGATACCAGCTAATTCCAGTCAGGATGACCAGTAACTGAAAAAGCAGCAGATACTAGGGAGAATGTGGGGAATAAGAAACAATTCTACACTGTCAGTGAGAGTGTAAACTAGTACAATCTCTGTGTAAAACAGTGTGGCTATTCCTAAAAGATCTAAAAGTTGACATTCCATATAATCCAGCAGTTGCCCTTCTAGGAATATACCCAGAGGAACTCAAATCCCTCTATAAAAAAAGATGCCTGCACTTGTATATTTAGTGCAATATTATTCACAATAGAAAAACTATGGAACCAATCATGCTACCCATCAAAAGTAGACTGAATTTAAAAAATGTAGTACATACACATAAAGAAGGACAAAATTATGAACTTCACATTAACTTAGATGGATTTAAATTCTGTAATACTCAATGATCAATTACAGAAACAAAGAATTGACTACCACACATACTCACACATAAGTGGACACTGAACAATTATTATAATACTATAAAAAAGGGATTGGCAGTAGAGGGAAACTGCCAAGGGAGGGAGGGGAGGACACTTCATCAATAAAGTACCTGATCTCAAACCACTTCAAGTGGGGACCAAAGTGAGGCCCAACCCTTACCAGTACAATGACTTTTTGTATATCTAATCCTGGATTGTACCCCACATCCTTAAAAAGAAAAAAAAGCTCCAAAAGCTTGGTGTGTTAAGCCAGGCCCATAGCCACAGTAGGGAAAAATAAAGCTCTTATCCGAATGGAGAAATCTAGGCGGTTGCTCCTCCTTGTATTTTAAACTTCCAGATGTCTATGAATTCTTAATGCCTACAAAAGTGGCTTATTCTGTCTATTACAAGATGACATGACCCTTTGTGCTCAAATACAATATCCCCCAGATAGCAGCATATACTCCCTTCCCTCAACTTATTCTTCTGTGTGCCCTCATGCCCACTAGGCTGACTACTAGTGTTAACCCATACCATAATCTGTAATTGGGGCTATGATGGACCTGAAAAGGAAATAAACTGAGTGTACCCCATAGATGCTTCCAGATTCTGCCAACATGAACCACGGAAATACATGTAGGATGGCAATTTGGATGTCTTTGATCTAGGGGTCCAGAAGATTAGGTGGGATAGAAGAAGATTATTGATTTGGAAGTACTTTCCCAACATCAAATATTTAATAATCTGGTAATGATCATTGCTTCTAAAACCATAATCAATGCAATGGCCAAAGTTACTATGACAGATATTTAAAGAAGGTGTTAAAAGGCTTAGGAATAGGACTGGAACTATGATTAATCAAGTGAAGTACCCAGGACACACAACCTAAGGAGACAGTCTGAGATGGAGTGCCTTCTTAAAAGCAGTTGATATTCAAGGGACACTCACTCTCATGGTTAGTCAAGCGCAAGGTAAATTTTGTAACCTAGGCACCTCAGTCTTCACATTAATTTAGCCTCTTTCAGGAAAATGGGCGTGCTGGAGTAATACTATATAGAGCTGAAAAATACACCAGATAATTATGCTTCATGAAAAGACCCGGAGGATACAAAATTTACCAAGACCATTAGGAATGCAGTAGTATCACTAAGAATTTCAGGGGTGATAGTAGGAGAGTTTATTACAAAACTACACTCACTGACAGTAATGCAGATTAACAATAAGTCCTCAAAACATAAGAGGTTATGTAATTAACTGCCCATACCCAGATCGATGCAATTTTTATTATGAGTGGTGACATTGGTGTGGCAGTCAAGGGAATCTGGCTTACAGAAAATTTTGGTTATAGCAAATAAAATACATTTCCTAAAAGATTTTTAAAAATGGAAAGTCAACAAGGATTGTACCATCAGAACATAACAAAGATAGAATACCAGGAAGCTGAAGACTGCTATTTCAATTTAAAAAGTCATGATTCCTTCCCGTTCTCAAATCTGAGTCAGGTTTCAGTTCAAAACTAATTTTCAAAAGTGTAAGTTAGGTCCTCAGGAGAAAGAATCTGCAAGAACCATGACAAATATGCACTCATTCTTCTGGATATGTTCTTTGGTAAAACAAAGTAACATAGCTTTGTGAATATGGTGTGTGGTCACTTACTTAGAAAATGTGTACTTTTATACTAATATCAGAAAAGATGATCAGGATAATTAGAAATAGTTCACATTTATGTGAAAAAAGCAAAATATACATTTGCAATTTTGCCCCAAACTATGTTAACTTGCCAACCATCTCTTATAATACAGTTCTAAGATATCAGAGCCATCTAGACATTTCACAGAATACTGCATTGATAACTACCTTGGGTAACTTTATACTAATAATGAGGGAAAAAATACTGACAAGCACACTCAAAGTCCTGGTAAGGCAAATGAGCTCCAGAGAATGAGAGGTAAACCTTATGAAACTTCAGGGATTGGTCACATCAACTACATTTTTTAGGTGATTAGGAGATATACTGATATATTCTCTCCAAAGTAAAAGAAAAAAATGATTTTGTTTCTCTAATTCCCATCATGAAGAATGAAGTACTATGCTTTATAGGCTTTCTTAGGTTCTAAAAGCAGTATATTGTATTCCAAACCTGGGTACACTATTCTGGCCCATATATTATATCACAATAAAGACTGCCAGCCTTGAATGGGGACTTGAATGGAAAAGTGTTCTGCATCAACTTTAGGCTGAATTACAACAATCCTGTTCCTTGGATCACACAACTTCATAGACCAATGGAATGAGACTGGCCTTGATGGGAGATGATGCCATATGGGATATATAGGGAAAGACTCAAAAGACAATAATATAGGTTCTTGGGGTTCTAGAACAAAGCTATTCAATCTGAAGTAGAGAATTATTCACCTTTTCAAAAACAACATGTGGCATGAAATTTGTCCCTAGTACACACAGAACCAATGAGCATATAAAGTGAACATGCATCTAGAACTGTCTGTCATTAGCCTAGTTCTGTCACACTCATGATGTCGTAAGATGAGGTAGGCCCAGAAGCATTTCATCCTAAAATGAGAGAGGTATATTCACGATTGAGCATAAACTGAAGGCACAAGCAAGCTATATGAGCAGGAAGCCAACACTGTCATGGCATTTATCATTGTTTCACCAGTTCCCTTACTTCAACACATATTTATTGTTGTATGGGGGAATTACTTATGATACAATGAGCGAAGATGAAATGATCAAAACTTGGTATACTGATAGGTCAACTTGTTATATGAATGTCTTGAAAGGTGATGACAAACAAAATGATTCCACATGGATGCAGCTTTAGGAGGAATGCACTTGATCACCCACTTTGTGTGAAAGACAAAGTGGCCTAAGGTTAGAATATATTCAGAATCATAGACAGTGCCAAATAACCTAGCTGACTAGTCAGGAACTTAGAAGCAGAAAGATTGGAATATTGAGGTCTAGGATGTCTGGAATGCACATATGGGAGGGCATAATAAATGAATATTTTTTATCTTAAGTTAATGTCCACTAGAGAGAATCTGCCAAAGAAAAGGTACAACACCTGAATAGGTTAAATGACTTATCCAGTTGACAGAGGCCAAACTTGATTATCAAACACTCCAGTGCATGATGGTCACTTGAATGGAATGTCCACAGTGTGAAGAATGAGAGTTATACAATAGCCCACCGCCACTGGCTTCTAATTATTTAAGATATTTTAGTTTTTGCTGCTGCCAAATGTCCAACTAACCAGCTACAGAAATCAAATCTGTGTCCCTTATAGGTTGCTATTTTTCAAGGACATCAATTAGTAACTTGGTGTCAAGTGAACAAGACTGCAACTCTTTCATTCTGGAAGATCTAGCAATTAGTTCCAACAGAACTGACATGTACTGTAGTTTTGCCTTTCCTCCTCACAGGGCCTCAGTTTGCACCACTATCCAAGGGCTTACAGAGTATTTGATCTGTTTAAGTAGGATTACACATACCACCACACCTGTCTTAATCTGTTTGTGTTGCTATAAAGTAATATCTGAGAATGGATAATTTACAAAGAAAAGAGATTTATTTGGCTCATATTTCTACAGGCTGTACAAGAAGCATGGCACCAATATCTGCATCTGATGTGGGCCTCTAATTTCTTCTACTCATGGCAGAAGGCAAAGAGGAGTTAGTGTGTGCATAGATCACATTATGAAAGAGTAAACAAGAGAGGGAGGGAGGAAGCTCCAGACTCTTTTGGAAAACCAGCTCTTGGAGGAACTATCTCAAGAACTAATAGAGTGAGAACTCACTTGTGCCCCCATCCAGAGAAGGGATTTATCTATTCATGAGGAATCTGCACTCCTGGTACCCAAACATGCCTTCCATTAAGCCCCACCTCTAATATTAGGGATCAAATTTTAACATAGGGCTTGGGGGACAAACAACCAACCTATAAAAAATCTGATCTGGGGACCCTATTTATAGTGATAAATTGGTGTGGGAGTGGAACCTTGACCATGGAACCTACTGATCATATCACAACTATCAACCTTAGGCTAGTTTTAAAATAGCCTGCTAAAGAAATCGATGAAATGACAGTTTGGAACAATACACTGTGATGATGGAATGCCACTATATGCACATTGAATCAAGAACTTTGTATGAAACTTATGAAATTGTCTCGAAAATACAGTACATGGATCTGAAAACCAAGATATGAAAGCAGTAGCCTCATATACCACCAATTCCAATGACCTACTGGGAAAATTTGATCTTCTCACCACCACAACTCTAGGCTCTGCAGTGTTAGAAGTCCTGGTGCCCAAAGGGGGGGATCACATTTGCCAGGGAAAACATGAAGGTGTTTTTGGTTTTTTTTAAAATATTTTTTATTATGATGTTGTGGGGTATAGTTAAGGGTTAGGTATACAGTTAGATTTCATTCAGGCACCCTGTTGATAAGAGGTATTTCTCCGTCCCCAGACAGATATTTTCTACTGTTAATCCCATCTCCCTCTCACCCCATAGTTTCCCAGTACCATCAGTCATTTTCTTATAGTATTACATTGGATGTTCAAGGTCCATTATATGAATGAGAATATGTGATACTCGGATCTTTGTTTTTTGTGAGAGGTCACTCAGTA
>NW_007249313.1:277098-277357 GCF_000164805.1 Carlito syrichta | reverse complement strand
TCCTCTTTTGATGGGCAGCATGGTTGCTTCCAGGTTCTTGCTATTGTGAAAAATGCTGTGATAAACATACGTGTGCGGGTATCTTTTTTATAGAGTGATTTGAGATCTTCAGGGTATATTCCCAGTAGGGGGATTATAGGGTTATATGGGAGGTTGATGTTTAGGGCTTTTAGGAATTGCCACACTGCTTTCCACAGAGGTTGCACTAGTTTACACTCCCACCAACAGTGTAGAAGTGTTCCCTTTTCACCACACCCTC
>NW_007249313.1:257664-276437 GCF_000164805.1 Carlito syrichta | reverse complement strand
CTGAGGATTGTTCTGGCTATTCTTGGACGTTTGTGTTTCCATATGAATTCCTGTGTTGTTTTTTCTAGGTCTGAGAAGAAAACAATGGATGACTCCTGGACTATTAGGGACACTTGTGTCCGGGATCCATCAGGCAAATAGAGGCATCAGCATCTTGACAAGGGCCATTAAGCCTTATTATAATGAAGAAGTATGGCTGCTGATATGCAATGGTAACACATAGAAATATGTACAGAATTTAAATGGTCCACTAGAGTGATTCTTTGTATTATCTTGCCCATTGTGAAAGTAAGCAACCAAGTGCAGTTACAATGGCCTAGAAAGAACACAGTGACCAGAGGCTCAGATTCCTCAGGCATGCAGATCTGTGTCACACTGCCAAGTAAGCCACTGAAGCCAACAGAGGTGCTAAGTAAAGTTGAGAAAAATTTAGACTGATTATTAGTAAAGGGAGATGATAAGTATCTGTTTTGGACTTAAGAACAACTACCACAGCGGAGGTTATTAGTTTGTCCTACTCACTTTCTTCTTATAAGTTTCTCCCAGAAAGTCATATTCACCAGGATCCTGAAAGAGTTGCTTCCAGAAAATACATGAAAAAACAGACCCAAATGGTACAAGGGATGAATTGTTGTGAACCCAGATGTGCCAACAAGATTCCCTTTCAAAAAAAGACTTGTTGCAAACTTAACTAATGGGAATGCTGTTAAGAGATAATCTCTGATTGCCAGGTATCTCCGGGTTTGTCTTAGCTACAGAGAGAAACGTCATCCGAAGAGCATGCCCTTCCTTCACAGAGTAGTCCTTATTCTAAGGAGTGGTCACAATGAGGTTATAACAGATTAGCCATTTGGACGACCATGGGGAGTTCTGGTGGGCCAATTATAATTCAAGATCTCCATATATTTGGGGATCTGTATTGCAATATGACTTCTCTTTATCAATCCTACTTCAGCCCTATTTGGTGTGTAAATTCTCTACACACCAAATTCTTTCTCAGATTCTACTTCCAGAGAACATAACTATGGCATTATAGTAAAATAAACTACAACTAGGTTTGTTGCTCATGTGATGCAAGTCTTTGTTTCTGTGAAAGATCACTGAGTATGATAAACTCTAAATCCATCCAAGCTGCTGCAAAGTCACTTCTTTGTGTTTGTAATATGTTTGTCCTTCTTTGTGGCTGCATAATATTCCATTGTGTATATGTACCACATTTTTTTAACCAATCCAGCTTCGATGGGCAACACAGTTGGTTCCCTGTTTTTGCTATTGTGAATAGAGCAGCAACAAACATACATGTGCAGGTATATTTTTTGTAGAATGATTTTAGTTCCTCCAGGTATATTCTCCCAATAGGAGAATTACTGAGTCATATGGAAGGTCAATTTCTAGTTCTTTCAGAAATCACCATGCTGTCTTCCAAAGAGATTGCACTAGTTTGCATTCCCACCAGCAGTGTAGAAGTGTTCATTTTTCTCCACATCCTTGCCAGAATCTGTTGTTGTTTGTTTTATTAATGATGGCCATTCTTACTGGGATTAGGTGGTATCTCAATGTGGCTTTGATTTACATTTCTCTGATGATGAGTGAGGCTGAGCACTTTTTCATGTGTCTGTTGGCTGCCAGTATATTTTCTTTTGAAAAATGTCTATTCATGTCTTTTATCCACTTTTTAATGGGGCTGTTTGGTTCCCCCCCCCTTTGGTGTGTTTGTGTCCCTTGTAGATCCTAGATGTTAGCCCTTTGTCAGATATACAGTTGGCAAGTATTTTTTCTCATTCTTTGGACTATCTCCCTGCTCTCTTGACTGTTTCTTTTGCTGTGCAGAAGCCCGTTAGTTTGATGAGGTCTCATTTGTCTATCCCATTTCTATGGACATTTAGGGTTCTGAATAGAAATTGGTTGCCAGTTCCAATTTCCATAAAGGTATCTCCTGCATTTTCTAAGATTCTTATAGTTTGAGGTTTTATGTTGAGGTCTTTGATCCAACTGGAGTTAATTTTTGTGCATAGTGATAGGTAGGGGTCTTATTTCAATCTGCATGTGATTAGTCAGTTTTCCCAGCACCATTTACTGAATAAGTTCTCCTCTCCTCAGTGGTTGTCATTGGAGGTTTTGTCAAAGATAAGTTGCTTGAGAAATTGAGGTTTTGCTTCTGGAATCTCTATCCTCTTCCATTGGTCTATATGCCTGTTCTTGTACCAATACCAGGCTGTTTTGATCACAGTAGACTTATAATAAAGTTTGAAGTCTGGAAGTGTGATACCTCCTGCTTTGTGTCTCTTGCTAAGGATTGTGAAACCTTATCTTTATTAAAAAAATAATAAGGCTGGGCATGGTGGCTCAGTCTGTAATCCCAGCACTTTGGGAGGCTGATGCGCGTGAATTGCCTGAGCCTGAGGATTGACCAGCTCATGCAATTTGCTGAGATCTCATCTCTACAATAAATAAAAAAAATTAGCCCATGTGGTAGCACATGCCTGTAGTTCCCACTACTTGGAAGTCTGAGGTGAAAAGATTGCCAGAGCCCAGCAGGTAGGACACTGGGGTGTCCATGAGTGTGCCACTGCACTTCAGGCTGGGCAATGGAGTGAGACTCAAGAAAAAAAAAAAATTAAAAAGGAGCCACATTTGGTGGTCCTGTAGTTCCAGCTACTCAGGTGCCTGAAATGAGAGTATCGCTTGAACCCAGGAGTTTGAGGCTTTAATGAGCACACCACTACACTCCAGTCTAGGGGATAAAGAGAGACTCTATCTCTAAAAGAAAAAAATAAAATTTAAAAATAACAAAATAAATTCTTAGAAGTTCTTTGCTAATGAAATTAAGTGACCTCCACAGAGAGCTGTCCAAACTTCTATGATCATGGAAAGTGTTTTTGCGATTTGTATGTTTATGTCTTGGGAATGTACTTTAGGAAACACTGTGCTACACCATGCTATATGATGGAAGATTTATCTTTTATGAGCCACAAACAATATAAAATCAATAGAAAATAAAGCTTTGTAACACTTATCTGTAAAAAAGTGACTAGACTTTTAGCTAATTTAAGTTGAGAGCTCATACCAATAGTATGAGAGCAGGTATTAACTCTATCAAACAGGTAAATATGTTCTACTTATTGGCTGTTGATTTGTAAGTAAAAACTAGGCTGATCTAAAAAATTTGTAAAAATAAACACACACACAAACACACACACATACACACACACGCCTCAGCATTATCAAGTTATTTTCTTTTATTCTTAAGTTGGTAAATGCTGTGCAAGATAGCTTATCACTACTCGAATTAATTATCATAAAATTGTTTTTTAAAAATTTGTCATATATTTAGAAAGCATTTTACTATATCTTGAGTGAAATTCTCCGTTTCTATTTTCTTCCTGAGTGCATAACTTCCTGGAATGATTGAATCAATGTGAATAATAAAATTTCCAAAAAAAAAGAAAAAGCCCGATTTATGGTAAAGGTCAATAAGCCCTATGCTCTATTCCACCAGGATTCTATTAAGTAGTACAAAACAATTAAAATTTCCATATATCTCCCCTGAAGAATATTTGAACAAAACTTTTATAAATTTAGATAAATATACATGTAAGTCATAAAGGTACTGTTGTAACCATTGTGCCATTTCGTGACTTTATTATGCATCAAATTTTCTGGTTGTAGAATTTGGGATGGCTGACTTTGAAACTGAATGGAATTTTACTACCTATTAATTCGAAAAAGGAGGCTCTCCAGCATCTTATTTTTTGAGCTATCGATGATGGCCATCCTGACAAGAGTTAGGTGGTATCTCAGTATAGTTTTAATTTGCATCTTCCTGATGACTAGTGAGGCTGATACTTTTTCATGTATCTGTTGGCTGCTCGTATGTTCTCTTTTGAGAACTGTCTATTCATATCTTCTGCCCACTTTGTAATGGGGCTGTTTTTTGTTTGTTTGTTTTTCCTTTCCAACACAAAATTTTTGAGTTCCTTATAGATCCTAGATGTTAGGCCTTTGTCAGACATGGAGTTGGGAAATATTTTTTCCCAGTCTGTGGGCCATCTCCCTGCTCTCTTGATGATTTCTTTGGCTTTGCAGAAGCTTGTCAGTTTGATGAGGTCCCACTTGTCTATCTTATCTCTTATGGCATGGGCATTTCGGGTTTTGCTCAGGAATTGGTTGACAGTTCCAACTTCCATAAGGGTGTCTCCTGAATTTTCTAAGGTTCTTATAGTTTGAGGTTTTATGTATAGGTCTCTGATCCATTTAGAGTTAATTTTTGTGTATGAGGATAGGTAGGGGTCCTATTTCAATCTTCTGCATGTGGTCAACCAGTTTTCCCAGCACCATTTACTGAATAGGTTCTCGTCTCCCCAGTGGTAGGTGGTGGAGGCTTTGTCGAAAATGAGTTTGTTGAGAAATTGAGGTTTTGCCTCTGGAATCTCAATTCTATTCCATTGGTCTATATGCCTGTTCTTGTACCAATGACAGGCTGTTTTGGTTATTGTAGCTTTATAACAAATTTTAAAGTCTGGGGGAGTAATACCTCCTGCTTTGTTTTTGTTTTTGTTTTTCTGCTGAGGATTATTTTTGCTATTCTTGGTCATTTATGTTTCCATATGAATTCCTGTATTGTTATTTCTAAGTTTAAGAAGAATGTTGCTGGTAATTTGACGGGTATTGCGTTAAATCTATAGATTGCCTTAGGTAGGATGGACATCTTAACTGTTGATTCTTTCAGTCCATGAGCATGAAATATTTTTCCACTTGTTTGTGTCATCTTTGATTTTTTGGAGCAATGTTTTGTAGTTTTCATGGAAAATGTCCTTCACATCTCTGGTTAGGAAGATGCCAAGGTATTTCTTTCTTTTTTTTTTTTTTTTTGTGGCTGTTGTAAATGAAATTGTGCTTTTTATTTGGGTTTCCATTTGTTTATTATTGGTGTATAGGAATGTGATTGTCTTTTGCACACTTATTTTATGCCCTGAGACCTTACCAAAGTCCTTTATCAGTGCATGGAGGTTTTTGACAGCTTTTCTTAAGTTTTTGAGGTATAGAATCACGTCGTCCACAAAGAGAGATAACTTTACTTCCTCTTTTCCTATTTGGATACCCCCGATTGCCTTCTCTTCTCTGATTCCTCTAGATAGGACTTCCAAAACTATGTTGAACAGGAGGGGTGAGAGTGAGCATCCTTGTGTTGTTCTAGTTTTCAGGGGAAATGATTCCAATTTCTGTTTGTTTAGCAGTATGCTGGCTGTGGGTTTCTTGTAGATGGCTCTTATTATTTTGAGGTATGTTCCATTTATACCCAGATGTTCAAGGGTTATCAGAAAAGGGTGCTGAATTTTATCAAAAGTTTTTTACGCATCTAATGATATAAATATGTGGTTTTTGTTTTTGCATCTGTTGAGGGATTTAATTGCGTCTATGGTCTTATGAATGTTGAACCAGCCTTGCATCCCTTGTTGAAGCCTACTTGGTCATGGTGGATGATTTTTGAGATGTGTTGTTGAATCCAGTTTGCTAGGATATAGTTGAGAATTTTGGCATCTATATTCATCAAGGATATTGGTCTGCAGTTCTCTTTCTTTGTTGGATCTTTACCCGGCTTGGGTTTCAATGTGATGTTAGCTTCATAAAATGATTTGGGGAGAGTTCCTTCATTCTCAATTGCCTGGAATACTTTCAATAGAATTGGTATCAGTTCCTCATTGTATATTTTATAGAATTCTGCTGGAAAACCATCTGATCCAGGGCTTTTTTTTGTAGATAGTTTTCTTATGACATAGTTGATTACCTGGATTGTTTTTGTTCTATCAAGGGTCTCAATTTCTTCTTATTTCAACCTAGGGAGTTTATGTGATGTCAGAAAGTTCTCCATTTCCTTTAGGTTTTCAAGTGTGCTTCCATACAATTGTACATAGTAGTCTCTGATAATCTTTTGTGTTACCTCAGGGTCAGATGTGACTTCATCTTTTGTGTTATTGCTTGTGTTTATATGTGCTTTTTCTTTTTCTTGTTTAGTCTAGTTAGGGGACCATAAATCTTGTTTATCCTTTCAAAGAATCAGCTTTTTGTTTCATTGATTTCTTGTATTATCTTTTTGTCTTCTATGTCCTGGATTCGAGCTTTTATTTTTGTGATCTGAATTCTTCTGCTGTAGTTAGGGTTTTGATGGTCTTGCTTTTCCAACTTCCTTACATGACTTGTTAGGCTGTTAACTTGTGATCTTTCCATTTTCCTCATGTGTGTTTGTAGAGATATGAATTTCCCTCTTACCTGATATCTTTATCATTACCAAAATATGCATGGATATGCACTCTATAATCCATGAGTATGGATATTATCTTCAAATATCAAAAATTGTCATCCCCTTCCAACTCTGAATTCAAATGCCTATTGAAAATAAAAATTAGCTGGGCTCGGTGGCTCAGCCTGTAATCTCACACTTTGGGAGGCTGAGGTGAGTGTATTGCCTGAGCCCATGGGTTTGAGACCTGCCTGGGCAACTTGACGAGACCTCATTTCTACAATAAATCAAAAAAATTAGCCAGTTGTGGTAGCGCGCACCTGTAGTTCCAGCTACTTGGAAGACTGAGGCGGAAGGATCGCCGGAGCCCAGCAGGTCGAGGCTGCAGTGACCGGGAGCAGCCACTGCACTCCAGTCTGGGAGACAGAGTGAGACTTCAAATAAAAAAAAAAAAGAAAAGAAAAGAAAAATTGTATGTGTGTGTTTAATTTATTGGACTACTTCAGAATACGGTGTTTTTGCAACTTAAATAATGCTATATAATACAGACATACCTCAGAGATGTCACAGGTTTGGTTCCAGACCACTGCAATCAAGTGAATATTGCAGGAAAATAAGCCACATTTATTTTGTGGTTTCCCAGTGCATATAAAGTTATGTTTTTTATTGCTATATTATAGTTGCAATATTTTTGAGAATATATGTGATATTTTGGTACATGCATGTTATTTATAATGATCAAATCAGAGTAAGTGGGATCTCAGTCACTTCAAACATTTATCTTTTTTTGTTGTTGGGGACATTATAATTGTTCTCTTCTAAAAGTAATGTTGAAACTCTACTGTAGTCTATTAAGGGTGCAATAGCATTATGTCTAAAAATACTATTTATGTACCATAGTTAAAACATGCTTTACTGCTAAAAATGCTAGCAATTATCTTAATCTTCAATGAGTTTTAGTATTTTTGCTGGTAGAGATTCTTGCCTCAGTGTTGATGGCTGCTGACTGATCAGATTGGTGGTTGTTGACGGTTAGGGTGGATGTGACAATTTCTTAAAACAAAAAACAATAAAATTTTCTTCACCAATTGACTCTTCCTTTGATAAAATATTTATCTGTAGCATGTGGTAATTTTTGATAGCATCTTACCCACAGTAGAATTTCTTTCAAAATTAGAGTCAGTCCTCTCAAGCTCTACCACTGCTTTATAAACTAAGTTTATGTAATCAACTAAATTGTTTGTTGCCATTTCAAAAACGTTCATAGCATCTTCACCAAGAGTAGATCCCATCTTAGGAAACCACTTTCTTTGCTCATCCAAAAGAAGCAACTTCTCATCTGTTCAGGTTTGATCATGAGATTACAGTAATTGAGTCACATGCTCAGGCTCTACTTCTAGTCCTAGTTTTGTTTTTTGTTGTTTTTTTGTTGTTGTTTTTGCTGTTTCCACCACATCTGCAGTTACTTCCTCCACTGAAGTCGTGAAGTCCTCAAAGTCATCCATGAGGGTTGGAATCAACTTCTTCCAAACTCCTGTTTATGTTGATATTTTGACCTCCTTTTATGAATCACAGATATTTTTAATGACCTCTAGAATGTGGAATCCTTTCCAGGAAGTTTTCAATTTACATTGCTCATATCCATTGGAAAAATCAGTATATATACCAGCTATAGCTTTATGAAATGCATATCCTTCAATGAGAGAAAATGAAGCACATTAACCCCTAACAAGAGTGTCATCTAATTCTTTGAAGCTTTGAAGCAGGGCATTTTCTTATTTCTAGTTTTGAAAGTCTTAGATGGCATATTCTTCCAATAAAAGGCTCTTTCAACTTCACAGAAAATCTGTTGTTTAGTGTATCTACCTTTATCAATGATATTAGCTAGATCTTTTGGATAACTTGCTGCAGCTTCTACATCAGCACTTCTTGTTTTACCTTGCACTTTTGTTATGGAGATGTCTTCCTAAATTTTACAGTGTAGTTATGTTACTTGCATAGACTGCATCCTAGTGAAGTCAAGGCTTTTATGATATCTACCACATAAATAACTCACATTGTATCAATTAAGTATTTCTTATATCTATCTTTCTCCCACTTCCTATGATTCCAAGTCTCTATTAACCTTTGCTAGGTTTAAATTTTTTTCTGCTACTTTCTCACCTCTTTCAGGTTTCATAGGGTTGAAGACAGTTAGAGTCTTGCTCTGGATTAGACTTTCACTTAAGAAAAACTTGTGGCTGGTTTAATTTTTTGTCCCTCCTACTAAAACTTTCTCTATATCAGCAATAAGACTGTTTTGCTTTCTTATCATTCATATGTTTATTGGAATAGCATTTTTTTGTTGTTTTTTTGTTGTTTGTTTGTTTTTTGAGTTGGAGTCTCACTCTGTCACCCAGACTGGAGTGCAGTGGTCGCTCCCGGCCACCGCAGCCTCGACCCACTGGGCTCTGGCGATCCTTCCACCTCAGCCTTCCAGTAGCTGGAATTACAGGTGTGCGGTACCATGCCCGGCTAATTTTTTGATTTATTGTAGAGATGAGGTCTCGCTGTCCAGGCAGGTCTCGAACCGGTGGGCTCAGGCAATCCATTCACTTCAGCCTCCCAAAGACGCGGGATTCCAGGCTGAGCCTCCGAGCCCGGTTGGAGTAGCACTTTTAATCTCTTTTGTTCTATCTCAGTTTTTGGCATGCTTTCCTCACTAAGCTTAATTATGTCTATGTTTGGATTTATAGTGAGAAACATGTAACTCCTTTTTCACTTAAACTTAGAGGCCATTGTGGAGTTATTACTTAGCTTAATTTCAATATTCAGTATCTCAGGGACTACGGAGACCTGAAGGAAGGGAGAAAGATGGGGGAAAAGACTGATCAGTGAAATCAGAACACATAAAACATTTATCAGTTAAGATTGTCACCTTATATGATGTGATTCATGGTGCCCCAAAACAGTTAACAATAGTAAAATCAAAGATCACTGATCACAGATCTTTATAAGAAATACAATAATAACAAAAAAATTAGAAATGTTGCAAGAATTGCCAAAATGTAACACAGAAACATGAAGTGCTCAAATTCTGTTGGAAAAATGGTACTGATAGAAGTGCTTGACACAGGGCTGCCACAAACTTTCAATCTGTAAAAAGCACAATATCTGCCATGTGCAATAGTGAAGCACAGTACAACAAGATACGCTTTTATGTGGAATTTTAAATGTAATTCTATCTGTCTTCCAAACAAAATTGCAAATGACCAAAGGTAATGACTATTCCTCACCTTTACTTTTTAATTTATAGTAAAGTCTTAGTGAATCTAATTTTTTTTCTGATATTTATCCCTTAGAAAGTGAGTAAAGGAATAACTCTGGTTTCTCTTTTTTTAGAAAAATGTTTTTCGGAAGACTATGTATTTGCAGCAAATTGTTCAATAAGTGTACCCAACACAAGACCATTACATTCCCTTTCTTATATTCTTATCTATTTTGGGTAGATTTTAGAAAATTTATAAAATTTATCTGATCTCTTAATAACTGGTTGATTAATTTAAATTAACATATTGGTATTTATTTTGTTATATCTGTCAATTTTCTGTAACTTTAATAAAGTATCTATTTTTTCTTTTATCAATATTTTGATATTATGTATACCTACTTCTTCTTATATATTTAGAGAGACTATTTTGTTTAACACTTGGTTTGATGATTAAAGCCATGTGCAAACTTGACTGGGCTAAGAGATAATCAAATAGCTAGTAAAATATTATTTTTACAAGTGTCTGTGAGGGTCTTTTTCTGTTATAGATTGTCATTTGAAACAGTCAACTAAGAAAGACCTATTTTCACCCGATGTGAGCAGGAACCATCCAATCTGTTAAGGGCTTGGATAGAACAAAAAGGCAGAGAAAAGGCAAATTTGCTCTCTCTTCTGGAGCTGGGGCACCAATTTTCTCCTGCCCTTGGACATTAAAACTTCAGCTTCTCCATCCTTTGGACTCTGAGACTTGCACCAGTTTTCTCCCAAATCTCATGCCTCGGATTTGAACTGAACTACACCATTGGCTATTCTGGTTCTCTAGCTTGCAGATGGCAAATTGTGGAACTTTTCAATCTCCATAATTGAAGAACCAAGTCTCATAATAAATCCCATCTTACCTATCTATCATCTATCTATCTATCCATTATCTATCTATCTTATTGGTTCTATTCCTCTGGAGAATGTCAACTAATGCAGTAGAAACAGAATTTTAACAACGAGTTTCCTAAATTAGTTTTGAGGTTTCTGGAATAGACTGTCTAATATGATTAGATTTAAAAATGCTAAGGATGCTATTTCTGATATTACAGAAAGCACTGAAAGTCCATGGAGTGAACCATTTTAGAGATATACAAAATATTTACATTGGCTACTCCTAAACAACCACTTATAAGAGGCAAGGGACTTAGTGACTCTGAATATGATACTTCGAACATATGTGGAAAACTAAGGAATATAATTACTTTGGTTGGTTGCTCTTTATATTTCTGGACAAAATGATTAGTATAAAGATGGAGTTCAGGGATATAAATTCCCAGTACAAGCACCTAATCAAACATAAATGACCTAAGAAATTCTAGGTGTGCCCCAGGGGAGAATCTTATGTTCTGCAGTCACAGGGCTGAAATTTCTAAAATCAAATTCAAATCTTCTTCATGGAATCTACTAAATTACAAAGAAATTCTATGTCCCGGCCTCAAAAAGTGTCAACAGTTAAAGTGAGGATATTCATCGGCTGGAAAAGGATGAGATCTGATAAACTGGAATAGAAATGTGAGAAAACCCTGATGAAGCTGGAGACCAGGAGCTCTTAAATTCTGGAGTATTTTTTGCCAACCACCCCCACTGGCAGCAGCATCCCCACTCTTAGTGGTAGCAGCCTATCAACCCACAATGGAAGCCACCTCCCCACTGCCCATAGTGGTAGTTGCCTTTCCACCTCTGTCTGAGAAGATTAACTCTGCATTGCCTGAGGAAATTAACAGTCTCCCCTGAAACAGTTGCTAAGCAAAAAAAAAATGCTAATTCTACTCAGGACCCATCACCGCAATATTCTTTGCTTTTAGACCTGTAACTAAAATCAAGTGCCAGCATAAAGATGAGGTAAAAAGTATGACCCATGGAGAGGTATGAAACTCTTGAGTTTTTTAATTTATGCAAACAGAAATTTGTGGAACATATGTGAGAGTGGATGTTAAGGATGTAGAATAAGGGCAGGAAGAACATAAAGTTGGACAGGGCCAAATTTAATAATATGAGCTCACTAAGAGATGCTGTATATAATGTTACAGCTTGGGGAGTTACTAAGAACTTTAATAGTTTGGTTGGTTTACTGAACGTGGATCAAAAGATAGTCCACCATTAACAATTTGGAGATGCCCAAACTTCCTAGGTTTAATGTAGAGAGAGGGATTAAAAGGTGTAGGGAGATTGAAATGTTGGAATAAATTTGTCACTAAGACCTACTCAATCATATTGGGAAAAACTGAAAGACATAACTTTCACCAATACATTGAGAAATAGATTTGTGCGGAGAACCCTAGTATCCTTGAAGAGCTCCATTCTTACTCTTCCCTGTAGACCAAACCTAAGTTGGAAATCACACTCACGCAATGGACAACTTAAATGCAATGAGAGTAATTAGATCCCAGGATGTGAAGGGTCAAGTGCAGCATTCAACCATTAAATGCAAAGTAGATGTAGTTACCATAATGAACAGAATATTCAAAACAACAAACAGAATAGTATGACTTATGTAGACCTATGTATAGTGTTGACTAGTTAATCATGGTATTTTTAGAAGTGAAATACATTTTTTTAAAAAATACTGCACTTTTACTTAATCTGTATAAGCAGAAAACTTTCAGGTTGAACAAAAATCTAACCTAAATTATAAAAACAGAAAATCGTGGCCCCTCAATCAATTCCCAAGCTTGGGTCATATTATATCATTCAAAACACCTCAATGATGAAGAAGCTAGGTTCTCTCAGGGAAGGACCTTGGTACACTACCAACAATTTATACTGTAAATCTTTCTCCAAGCTTTTCTCAAAGGGACCTATAGACTTTTACCAGGGTAAATGTGCATTGGGAAAAAAGAAAGATCATATCTTTTGGGTACTACTAGACTTTGGCTCTGAATAGACATTGATTCCAGGAGATCCAAAACCTCACAGTGCCCCTCCAGTCAAAGTAAGGTTTATGGAGCTCAGGTGATCAATGGTGTTTTATCTAAGGTCTGAGTCACTGTGGGCCCAAGTGATGCCAGAAGCCATTCTGTGGTAATTTTCCTAGTTCCAGAATGCATTGGAACAGACATACTTGGGAGAATGCTGACATTAGTTCCCTAACTTGTGGAGGAAGGTTATTGTGGTGGGAAAGACCAAATAGAAGCCAGTAGGACTGAGTTTACCTATGAAAAGAGTACATAAAAAGCAACACTGTAGTCCTAGAAAGATTGCAAAGATTAGCACCATTGTCAGGAATTTGAAAGATGCAAGGGTGGTGATTCCTCATTTAACTCTTATATCTGGTCTGTCCAGAAAACAAATGGATCTTGCATTATGTCAGTGAGTTATCTTAAGCTTAACTATGTGGTGACTTCAGTTATAGTCACTGTGCCAATGTGGTTGTATTGCTTGAGAAAATGATCACATCACATCTCCTGGTACATGGCATACAGCTACTAATGTGACAGATGTGTTTTTCTCCGTATCTGTTTATAAGGCTCAGCAAAAGCAGTTTGCTTGCAACTGTCAAGGCCAGTTAACTGCCCTGCCTCTTAGGTTCATAAACTCTTTAGATTTATGTCATTAGTTGGTTCACGGAGATCTTGATTACATTTCCCTTCAACAAGATGTTGCATTGGTCTATTACAATGATGACATTTATGCTGATTGGACATAGTGAGCAAGAAGTAACAACTACTCTAGACTTATTGGTAATACATTTGTGTCAGAGTGTGGTAAATAAATTTAACTAAAATTCAGGGACCTTCTATGCCAGTGAAATTTCTATGGTTTCAGTGGTGTGAGGAATATCAAGATATCTCTTTCAAGGCAAAGAATAAATTTTTGCATCTAACCCCTCCTACAACCAAGAAAAAGGCACAATACCTAGTATACCTATTTGGATTTTAGAAGCAACATATTTCTCATTTAGGTGTGTTATGTGTTATATTGACTTTATATCAGTTTTTTATTGTCAAATTTTCATCATAGTATTTAAGTTGTAGGATATGAAAAGAGTAAACATCACAAGGACTTTATCTCCTTTCTTGAGGACTGAGTGTGTGTGCTTTTGGCTGTAAGCAAAGTAATTATAACATGTCTGGTGAAACTATAAGATTATTATCTTTATCTGGAAATTATGTATGGTTTAAAAAGATATGTATGGGTGCCAATTTGACAAGTGATGGACTTGTAATGGTTAATTTTAGGTGTCAACTTGTCTGGGCTCGGTGGCTCAGCCTGTAATCCCGTGCTTTGGGAGGCTGAGGTGAGTGGATTGCCTGAGCCCGCGGGTTTGAGACCTGCCTGGGCAACTTGGCGAGACCTCATCTCTACAATAAATCAAAAAAATTAGCTGGGTATGGTAGTGTGCACCTGTAGTTCCAGCTATTTGGAAGGCTGAGGCGGAAGGATTGTTGGTGCCCAGCAGGTCGAGGCTGCAGTGGCCGGGAGTGGCCACTGCACTCCAGAGTGAGATTCCAACTCAAAAAAGAAAAAGAGATACCCAGATAGTTGAGAAGGCATTTCTGGATTTATTTGTGAGGATATTTCTGAAAAATATTAGCATCTAACCAATGAATTGAGTAAAGAAACTCTGCGCCCACCCAATGTAAGTAGACACCAGCCAATATATTTAGGTCTCACATAAAAAAAAGAAAAAAGCAGAAGGAAGGTAAATATGCTTTCATTCCTGGAACTGGGTCACCCATCCTCTCCTTTAGGTCTTGCTTTTCAAGTTCTCAGGTCTTTGGACTTGAAATGAGCTACCAGTTTTGCTGGTTCTCCAGCTTGCAAGTAGAATTTTATGGAACTTCTCAGCTTCCATAAACACATGAAGTTAACTTCCATAATAAGTCCCATCTCATCTCTATGTTTATGTTTCTATGTATCTAGCTACCTATTTATCTATCTATTTATCTATATCTTATCAGTTCTGTTTCCTGGATAACCCTGACTAAATTATTGGGAGAATAGGGTAATTACTGATTATTTGGGTCATTTCTTATATTTTGTTATACCACAGCCAACAGACAAGTATCTTTCTTGAAGTAGTGATTTTATTCAAATATGTCAACGAAGGCATATCTCAAACCATAATATTGCGGGAGGTGGCAAGTCCTCCTAGTTTTTGCACAGAAACATAAGTAACTCTGCCTTTTTGTAACTCTCTGGGTATTTTTGGTCTCTCTCTTATAATTCTTATTACTCTCTAACCTGTTTAGTTTAATTTACTATGAGAATATAAGCTTTCTAAAAGAGGAATCAAAATCAAACGATGTTTGTCTATAATCACTACAGCTCCTACACACAGGGGATGCACAATAGATATTTGCTGATGAATAAATATAATACATTTAAATAAGTGCTTGTTAAAGGATCTTAACCAGCCATTCAGTCACATATACAACATTATTACATAAAATTAGACATGCAAATTTATACTTCTGGCCAATACAAAAAACAGATTTGCCTTCAGACTTGAAACAATCAAAATACAGACAAATATATGCAATGTTTTTCAAGATACTGTATGTAAGGCAACAAAGGGCAGTGATCAGTGAGATAGAATAAATAAACACATGGGGCAAAGATTGCACTAGTTTTGCCTTGCATGAGTTTCTAAGCCACAACACAGGGAGGGTGAGCCCAGAGAGAGTCCAGCAGAATATCTGAATTGAACAGATATTTCACATAAGCTAAAGGATCTCTATTTTTTCAGACAGCATATTGAAGAAAATTGTAAAGTAAAGGAACTCTAAAGCTCTGCAGAGTCCCCATTGAGTAGTCAGCTGAAAACTGGCATCCATAGAAGAAAACCACCTTAAGAGGGAAAAAATAATTGTCCAAAAGTAAAAGAAGAAACAATATTTAATGAACACACAGGGCCAAAAGTAGTTTCTGATGATACCAGCCAGACAAAAAAGTCTTCAAGATTTATGAAAAACTGGATAAATGTCTTGCTTGAGTCATAGGAAATGACCCTAACGTAAGCGTTACTCTGGTCCTGATTTTAAAAAATCATATGAAAACAAAACGATCAAACTCTTACAAGTAACTTAGCTGTGCCCAGAATAAAACTCAAGAAAGCGACTATAAATACGCAAACATTTAGCACCCAAAAGATATGATTTACAAGGTATATACCATACAATAAAAAATTCTTAAGCATGCAAAGAAGTAAGAAAGTCTAACCAATGATGAAGAGATTAATTAATCAATTGAAACTGACCCAGATTCTATTTTATTTATTTATTTTGTTTTTTCTGAGTTGGGGTCTCACTCTGATTCCCAAGCTGGAACGCAATGGCACAATTATGGCTCACCACAGCCTGAACCTCTTGGTCTCAGGGGATCCCTCTACCTCAACCTCTCGAGTAATCGGGACTACAGGCACAATCCATCATGCCTAGCTAATTTTTTTTTCTTATTTTTGGTAGAAATGAGGTCTTGCTATGTTGCCAAGGCTGGTCTAGAATTCCTGGGTTCAAGGAATTCTCCCACCTTGGCCTCTCAAATTGCCAAGATTAAGGTGTAAACCACTGTGCCTAGCCTGACAGATTTTAGAATTGCCAGATTAGAACATTAAAAAGAATTATCAATAACTGCATTTTATATAGACATGGAAGATATTTAAAATACCCAAACCAAAGTTCCAGAGATAAAAGAAACACAATGTCCATAATGATGAAAATAGGGATTAACAGTTATAGTGGATTGAATGCTTGTGTCCTCACCACATTCATGTGTTAAAATTTAACCACTAAAGTCATGTTATTTAAAGGTGGGAACTTTGGAAGGTAATTAAATCATGAGGGTGGGGCACTCATGGATGAGAGTTATGTTCTCATAAAAAGAAGTCAAAGGCTGGACTCAATAACTCACACCTGTAACCCCAGCACTTTGTGAGGCCCAGGCAGGAGAATCGCTTAAAGCTAAGAGTTTGAGACTAGCCTGGACAATGTAGCACTACTATATGTTTGTGTGTGTGTGTGTGTGTGTGTGTGTGTGTGTGTGTGTGTATTTTTTTTTAAGGCCAAAGATATAACTTACTCTTTCTCTACCTTGCTAAGATTATATAAGAAAATAGTCCTCTGCATTCTGGCCCTCACCAAAACTTAACCATGTGGTCACCCTAATCTCAGAGTCTTTGTTGCAAATCACCCAGTTTATGGCATTTGTTATAGTGGTCTGAGAAGGCAGGAAAAAATCAGTCATTGCAGTAGTAAAGATTCATGAACTTGAAGATATAGCAATAGAAACTATCCAACACAAAACAGATAGAATGAATAGAAAGAAAAAGAAGAAAGAAAAGAGAATCAGTGAACTGTAGCATAATTTCAAATGGCTTAATGTTTATAATTAGAATTCTCAGAGGACTAGAGATGGAAGGGATCAGTGAAAAAGAATAAAAAATATGAAGCAATATATTTAAAGACCAGGAAGGAGAACACTGAAGCATAATGTTATACAAGGAGGTCACACACACAAAAAAACTGGAATTTTTTAGAGGGCAGGTCCCTTGTAGTACAGACTTCCCCTGCTAAGTAACAGTTCTAGAAACCCATCAGCATCAGTGTACCAGCTAGTGTTGTTGCAAGAAGCTGCATTTGGCGTCAATGAATTTTTTTTTTTTTTTTGAGATTTTTTTCAGCATGTTTGCCCGTTTCTTGATGGGTGATTTATGAACACACCTGACCACACCATGCTAAGTGTTCAGCAGTTTTTGACAAAAAACAGGATGACCCTGTGCTCCAACTTCCCTATTAACTCTATCTCATGCCTAGTGACCTTTTTGCTTGTCTGTTTCCCTGGATGAAAAAATTGTTCAAAGGGAAAGGGTTTGCCAATGTGGAAGAGGAGAAATAAAAAATGGCAGAAGCACTAAAAAGCATCACAATTGATGAGTTCAAAAAATGCTTTGAGCAGTGGAAAAAGCATCTCGATAGGTGTATTGCATCAAACACAAAGCACTTTGAAGGTGACTAAAGTTTAAACATGTAAGGTTCAATACACAATTTTTTATAAATAAATTCCAGTTTTATAGGGGTTTCCCTCCATATGATTTTTATGCTATACATGAAATATTTTATTATAATATTGTTGTGGGTTTAATATTTGAAAAGCAATTGATTTATTTCACTAAGTTAAGAAACTAAATGAGAAACCATGTGATCATCTCAATAGATGAAGATTAAAGCATTTGACAGTCAAAGGAAAACCCCAGTAAGCAGTTAAATAAAACCTCAAGTGAGTGTTTCAAATTATAATTAGATTTGGGAATTGATTGCAAAGATGTTAAAAATGAAGTTCTAGAAGTGGATGAGCTCTCTGAGGCATTGTTAATATCCACTTTTCAGGAACTTCTGTTTCTCTACTGGGCATTAAGTATTGGACTTGACTAAGTTCTAGTACTCTTCTTTAGCTTCTATACTTACTATGTTGAAATTGGTTTCTGCTGTACATCAATTTTATGATAATCTTGAAACTTAAGCAGAAAATTGTTGTCCACATTTTCTTTTCTGTGAGGTTAAAATATGACTCTTCTTTCTTTGTTCTTTATGTCAAAAATAAAATTCAATTTTGTGATTAAATACCTTGAACTTTGCATTACTTTGAGGTTCATTCAAGGCCTTCATACTGAAATGATCTTCCATACAACTGAACCACTGCTGTGCATTGGGGTTTATCCATGTTATTTATTTATTTATTTATATTTTAAGTCTCCTTGTTGGCAATGACTCTAAAAGCTAAATTTGTCTTTAGCTTCTCATTCATTGTTGCTGACTCCCAAACTTTCAACATAACTAAAATCTTACCTGTTCTACTATTTATCTACTTGCAGACTTTAGGGCTCCAGTACTAGTTGACCACAAGCTTGGGCAATCTGCAGAAATTCTTGATTCTAAATAAATAAAAAGCTCTACTTATTGGCTCTCTGCCTTAACCATTGATACTTACTCACACACATCCCTACGTATTCCAGCAAAAAAGAGAAGAAAAGACTAAATAAAACTGAAGCAAAACTAAAAGATTTTTTGAAGATCATGGGAAGTTCCTAAGTGAAAGTTAAACCATAAGATTATTGGTCCTAGCCGGGCTCGTTGGCTCAACCTGTAATCCTGCACTTTGGGAGGCTGAGGTGAGTGGATTGCCTGAACCCGCGGGTTCAAGACCCTCCTGGGCAACTTGGTGAGCCCTCATCTCTACAATAAATCAAAAAATTAGCCGGGCGTGATAGCGCGCGCCTGTAGTTCCAGTTACTTGGAAGGC
>NW_007249313.1:209882-257644 GCF_000164805.1 Carlito syrichta | reverse complement strand
AGCATGCGCCTGTAGTTCCAGTTACTTGGAAGGCTGAGGCTGAAGGATCGCCAGAGCCCAGCAGGTAGAGGCTGCAGTGGCCGGGAGCGGCCACTGCACTCCAGTCTGGGTGACAGAGTGAGACTCCAACTCAAAAAAAAAAAAAGATGATTGGTCTTGTTGTAAAAATAGTACCAATGAATATGTCTGTCAGTACTCCAAATTATTCATAATTATTAATTGTTCATATGTGAATGCTGCATTTACTTTTAGCTATGTTTTCTACAGCTTTAGATTTTTTTAAAAATTGAAAAAAATAGTACTAAGATCCCTAATACCCTTGCACAGAGTCCTCTCTGTTATTAAAATGTTGCTTTATTATAATATTTAGTATTGTAAATATGCCACAATAGATGAATTAATATTGATACAAAATAATAATGTATCTAAATTTCACAGTTTATTGATATTTTATTAGCTTTGGCATACTGTTATTTTGTTATTAACCACTTTATTGAAATATATTTATATACCATTCAAATTACTTAATTAAAGTGTCAAATTCAATGACTTTTAGTATATTAAGAATTGTGTAGCCAGGCTCGGGGGCTCAGCCTGTAATCCCGCGTCTTGGGAGGCTGAGGTGAATGGATTGCCTGAGCCCGCGAGTTCGAGACCCACCTGGGCAACTTGGTGAGACCTCATCTCTACAATAAATGAAAAAATTAACCGGCCGTGGTAGCGCACGCCTTTAATTTCAGCTACCTGGAAGGCTGAGGCAGAAGGATTGCCGGAGCCCCAGCAAGTTGAGGCTGCAGTGGCCAGGAGCGGCCACTGCACTCCAGTCTGGGCAACAGAGTGAGACTCCAACTCAAAAAAATAAATAAATAATTGTGTTTTCATCACAATTTTAGAATATTAACTTTTTATTATCTGAAAAAGAAACCCCTTACCTCTTAGCCATTATTCATTAATCAACAATTTATTAATTCATATGTCTGAAAAGTATTCCATTGTATGGCTACAGCACATTTTATTTATTCCTTTCTAAGTTAACAGGCATTAGGTTGTTTATAATTTTTGGCCATTATTAATATTGCTCTAAATATTTGGGTAAAAATTTTGTATGTTTTTATGGTGAATTTTATGTACCAACTTGGATACACTCTTTAATCAAAGACTAATCCAAATATTACTATGAATGAATTTTACAAATGTGGTTATCATTTACAATCATATAAGTTTAAGTAAAGAAATGTTATTTCCATATTGTGAGAAGATCTAATCTAATCAGTTCAAATGCCTTAAAAATAAAGCTGAAATTTCCCTGAAGAATCAATAGTACCTCAAGACTGCAAAACCCAAGAGATTTTCTTACCTATTGACCTGACCTATGAATTATAGACTTGCCAGCCTTCACAATCATGTGAACAAATTCCTTCAAGTAAATATATATATATATATATATATATATATATATACACATATATTCTTTAGAACCTACCCAACAGCACATCTTTTTGTTTCTTTGTTTCTAAAATTATAACTATATTCAACTACCCGTTGATCCTAAAGAGTGAGGTCCAAGTGTGCCCCATTGGGAGATGAACTACAATTCAAAATAACTGTATAATTTTTCTAAATTATACACACATAAATTTCAAGAAAGTTTGTGAAAATGGATATTAAAGGTGTAGAAACATTAAATTGTAAAATTAAAATCACAGTGAGCTACCTGTCAGAATGACCACTATTAAAATTGTATTTTTTTATTTAAAAAATTTAAAAAGGTGTTGGCACAGATGCAGTGAAAAGGGAATGCTTATACACTGTTGGTGGAAATGGAGATTTATCAGAGAACTTAAAGCAGATCTACCATTCAATCAAACAATACCACTACTTGATATCTACCCAAAAGAAAAGAGTTCATTATACAAAGACGACATTTGCACTTGTAGATTTATTGCAGCACAACTGCAAAGATGTGAAATCAACCTAAATGATTAACTAGTAGATTAAAAAAAGTCACACACACACACACACACACACACACACACACACACAATGGAATACTATTCAGCCATAGTAAAGGACAAAATAATGTACTATGCCTCAACTTGAATAGAATTGAAGGTCATTATTCTAAGTGAAGTGACATGGAAATGAAAAACCAAATATTACATGTTCTTCCTTATCAGTGGGAGTTAAACTAAGGTCTGCAAAAACATATAAAACAATACAAAGGAGTCTTGAATGGGGAGAGAGGGAGAGGTATGTGAGAGATTAAAAAATTGCCGACTATACTATAAGAAAGGGATTGTTAGTAGTGGGAAACTTCCAGGGAAGGAGGGGTGGAATTGGCAGTTGAGGGAAACTGCCAGGGGAGGTAGGGGCACACCTCATCAACAAGGGTAGCTGCATAATGAACATTTGTATACCTAACCCTGAATTACCCACATCTTTCAAATAAAAAATTGTATATATATATATACCCAAAAAAAAAAAATTGCCTACTGAGTACAATGAACACTAGTGGAGATAACAGGTATACTTAAAGCCCAGACTTCTTTACCACTACATAATACATCCATGTAAACAAAAACCACTTGTACTGCCAAAGCTAATAAAATAAAAATAAAAATAAAATATATTTTAAAATTACAAAGTTACACCACAATTTTTCAATTTTGAAATTATAAATTAAATTATAGGTCTATATATTTATATAAAGTACTTATTTTATTTTTACATATTTATAGAAATGCATAAGTTATAGATTAAATTAATGGTTCATTAATATTTAATAATGTTTAATAATTTTATACATTATAAATTAAGTTCAATTTACAATTTATAAAATTGTATAAAATGATGGATGAAATATACAATTGTTTCAAACTAATTTTGCTGCTATTAGTCCACTAAACAGAGATTCTAGAGTCAATGTTGTAGCTCAAGGGCTTAGGAAGAGCTCTAATAATATGCCAAGTTCTTAGTCTATGTTTCAGCTAGATAACCAAACAACCCTATTATTAGGGTGAATGTGCATTGAGAAAAATAAATAATCATACTTTTTAGTCATTACTGGACATTGGTTTTACACTAACACTAATTCTAGAAGACCTACATTGCCACTGTGCTCCAGCAGAGTAGAGATGTATGGGGTCAGGTAATCACTGCTCAGGTTCATCTTACAGTGGATATAGTGGGTGCCAAAACCTATCCTGTAGTTCCTTTTCAGAATACACAGTAGCAATAGACATACTCAGTCCCTGACAGAGTGCCCACATTGATTTTCTGACCTGTGGAGTAAGCTAATTACGGAAAGAAATGCCAAATAGTAGCCACTGAAGGCCGGGTATAGTGGCTCATGCTTATGATCTCAGCACTTTTGGAAGCCAAGGTGGGAGAATCACTTGAAGCCAGGCATTTGAGACTAGCCTGGACAACATAGTGTGATCCTGTCACTACAAAAAAAAAAAAACTTAACAGTACATGGTGGCATGTGCTTGTATTTCTAGCTGCTCAGAAGGCTGAGGCAAGAGAATCACTGGAGCCCAGGAGTTCGAGGTTACAGTGAGCTATAATTGTGCCACAGCTTTCCAGCCTGAGCAAAAGAGCAAGAACCTGTTTTAAAACAACAACAACAAAACCCCTAGAACTTCCTGAATCTAGGATAAAATGAACTAAAAACAATACTGTAATCCTTGAGTGACTGCAGAGATTCATGCCATCATCAAAGGCTTGGAAGATTCAGGGGCAGTGATTCTTATCACATCTCCATTCAACTCACCTGTTTGTCCTGGGCAGAAAGTAAATGAATTATGGAGAATCACAAATTATAATAAACATAACCAGATGGTGACTCAACTTCAGTTGCTCTTCCTGATGTGGTTTAATTGCTTGAGCAAATTAACATATCCCTTCAAACTGGTATGCAACTATTGATCTGGCAAATGCTTTTTTTTTTCCTCAAAAGAAAACAATATTGATAAAGACCAGCAGAAGCAGTTTGTTTTAAGCTGGCAAGGCAGTCATTATTATCCTGCCCTAGGGGTATATAAACTCTCAACTCTATCATCATTTAATCAACAGGAACCTCAATCTACGTTACCTTTCACAGGATATCACAATGATTCATTACATTGATAACATTATGCGAATTGGTACTAGAAAACAAGAATTAGCAACCACTCTAGAATTATCATGAAACATTTGAGTGTCAGATGATGGAAAATATATCTAACAGAAAATCAGGTATCTATCACCTCAGTGAAATTTCTAGTGGTACAGTAGTATGGTACTTGGTAAGATAGTCCTTCTAGGGTGGAGGATAAGTTGTTTTGCCCAACCACTCAACCAAAAAAGGGAAATAACATTTAGTGGGCCTCTTCTGAGTTTAAAGAAAATATATTTCTCATTTGTGTGTGCTACTCAAAGCCATTTACTGAAATACACATTTCCTCTCTTCTACCATCTTTATGCTATTATTGTCAAATATATTCCATTTATATATTTAATAGGCCCAAATATACAATATTTGACAAAGGTATAAAATCATACAATAGTAAAAGTACAATGTCTTCAATAAAATGTCTGAGGGGCCGGGCTCGGTGGCTCAGCCTGTAATCCCGTGCCTTTGGGAGGCTGAGATGAGTGGATTGCCTGAGCCTGCGGTTCGAGACCCGCCTGGGCAACGAGACCTCATCGCTACAGTAAATCAAAAATCAGCCGGGCGTGGTAGCGCATGCCTGTAATTCCGGCTACTCAGAAGGTTGAGACGGAAGGATCGCCGGAACCCAGCAGGTCGAGGCTGCGGTGGCCGGGAGCAACCTCTGCACTCCAGTCGGGGCGACAGAGTGAGACTCCAGACTCAAAAAAATAAATAAAATAAAATGTCTGAGGAAAACTGGATATCCACATGCAAAAAATAAAATTGGATCTGTATATCACACAATATTTACAAAACGGATCAAAGACTTAAACATAAGACTTAAAACTCTAAAAGACCTTGAAATAACAGGGAAAAGCTTCTTGTCTTTGGGCTGGGCAATATTTTTGGACATGATCCCCAAAACACAGGCAACAAAAGCAAACACAGACATATGGGATTGCACGAAAATAAAAAGCTTCTGCACAGTCAAGGACCCTTTCAACAGGTGAAAAATAACTTGTAAAATGAAATAAAATGTTTGCAAACCATACATTCAATAAAGCATTAATATTTAACATGCAGAAGAAACTCACAAAATTCATTAACAAGGAAAACAATTTAAATGGACAAAGGGACTTTAAAAAGATATTTTTCAGAAGAAGACATGCAAATGACCAAAAGGTATATTTTTAAATACTCAACATTTTTAAAAATCAAAGAATTGCAAATTAAAACTGCAGTAAGATATCAACTCACTAGAATGGTTATAATCAAAAATCACCAAGAATTGTTGAGGATGTACAAAGCAGGGAACACTTCTATGGTGTTTGTGGAAATATCAATTATTATGTAAAACTGTATGGAGAGTCTTCAAAAAAATAGAAATATAACTAACATATGATCCAGAAATATTACTTCTGGGTAGAAGTATTCCAAGGGCATAAAATCAGTATGTCAAAGAGGTGTCTGTACTTGCATGTTCAATGCAGCATGATTCACAATAGCCAAGATATAAAAGCAATCTAAGTGCCTAAGTCTAAGTGTTTGCTGAAGAATGAATGTATAAAGACAATGTGAGAGTGTGAGAGATACACCCACACATACACAAATATGGCTTCACAAGTGAATCTACTAAACATTTTATAATTTACCACAATTTTTTACAAAATCTTTCAAAAAGTAATGAGTAATTATTTCCCAAATATTATATAAAGATAGTATTAAATTCCCTGATACCAAAACCAGAAAAAAAATACAAGAAAATATACTTTATAAATATAGACATAAAATCCTCCACAAGCAAATCAATTCTGGCAGCTTGTAAATATGACCGAATACCACAAACAAGGATGATTTATCCCAGGGTTAATTGTTAATTCACCATTAAAAAATTAGTCAAAATAATACAAAATATTAATAGAAAAAAGAAAAAATATATATTATTATCTCAATAAATACATAAATAACTTTTGACAAAACCCAACACTTTGTTACTATAAAGACACTTAAAAAACTGGGAAGAGAAGGGAACTTCCTCAAACTAGTGAAGGGTAACATGGAAAATCCACACTTAATATTGTACTTACTGGTGAAATGCTGAAAACTTTCACCTTTAAGATAAAGAACAATTCAAAAATATCAACTCTTCACTTTTATTGATGGCTTAGTTGAATAAAATAGGCAAAAAGAAAAAAAAGAAAGTGTATCCAGATTTTTTTAAAAAAAGGGAAATTGTCTCTATGCCAATGACATAATTTTATATAAAGAAAATTCTAAGGAATTCACTATTAGAACTAATACACAGTTCATAGAGTCTTCAGTAATCAATTATATTCCTATACCTTAACAAATAACCATTGAAAAATAACATTATAAAAATAATTTCATTTATAATATCATGTAAAAGAATAAAATAATAAAGAAAAATTAACAGAGCAACTTTTATACAAAAAATTGCAAAATATAATTAAAATAAATTAAAACCTAGATAAACAGAAAGACATCCTTGTGTTAATGGACACTACCCAGAACAATTAAAGATTCCACTTAAAACCTATCAAAATTCCAACAGAATTTTTGGTTAGTAATGAAATTATATAGAAATTGAAGTTAGTAATGAAATTTATATGGAAATTTAAGGGACCCAGAATAATAAAAACAGTCTTGCATAAGAAAATCAAATTTAGAGGACTCACACTTTCCAATATCAAAACTTACTGTAGAGATACAAAATAAAGGCAATGTGGTACCGGCACAACAATGGGCATATAAATCAATGAAATACATTTGAGATTTCAGAAATAAATTCAGATTTCTATGGTCAACTGACTTTTGACAAGTATGTTAACACAACTCAATGTAGAAAAAGAGTATTTTCAGCAAATGATTTGCACTTCTTCCTTACAATATAAAAAAAAATTACTTCAAAATAAATCAAAGAACTAAATGTAAAAGATAAAATTATAAAACATAGATGTAAATCTTTATAACCTTGAGTCTGGCAAAACTTTCTTAGACATAATACCCAAATAAAAAATAAAAGTGATAAAAAATAAGTGATTTGTATATAATAAAATTGAAGCACTCTGTGATTCAAAGAATACAATCAATAAAGTAAAAAAAAAAAAGAATGGAAAAAATATTTGCAAATCATGCATTTAAAAAGAGAATTGTATCCAAAATATATAAAGCATTTTAAACAATAAAAAACACAAATAACATAATATAGATAGAAATTCTTCCAAAGAAGATAAAACAGTATCCAAAAAATATATGAAATGTGCTCAACATTGTTAGTCACTGGGGACTTGCAGATCAAAATCATAATGAGATTCTACTTCACACTCACTAGATGGCTATAATAGTAACAATAATAAAAAGATTAATAATAAACATTGGCAAGAATGTCTAGAAATTGGAACACTCATAAGTTGGTGGTGGCAAGATAAAATGGTAAAGACACTGCAAAATACAATTTGTCAATTTTTCAAAAGTTTATACATAGAATTTTACATGACACAGCAATTCTACTTGTTTGTTTATATTCAAGAGAATTGCAAACATATGTCTACACCCAAACTTTTACATAAATGTTTATAACAACCTTATTTGCAATATTCAAAAAATAGAAACAAATGTTTCATAGATGAATGGAAAAACAAAATGGGGCATAGTCAGTGGCATATCATTCAACCATTTAAAAAAGTTAAGAATTGATATATGCTACAACTCAGAAAAACTTTGAAATATAATGCTAAGAATAAAAAGGGAGACATAAAAGGACACTGTGATATTATGACATGTATACATTTTTTCATTCATGGTTCCTGGCTCATAGCTCCCATAGCCCTTGTTATAATGTTGGAGAAACTTCAGATGTCACAAGTAGGCCCAGAAAATAAATTATTTCTCTCTCTGTTTTCACCTGCTCCTTTTTTTTTCCAAGGCAGAAATTGTCCCCTGCTATTCTGTCTTGGAAACAGCCATAAAGAAATTTTCTGGCCTACCCTGTCTGATAAGTCATAAGACCGCCATTTCAGAACTAGTTCTACCCCATACCCTGATGGAAAGAATACTGCATAGAGAGGACAAGAATAATCTAAATCGGGATCGGTGGCTCAGCCTGTAATCCCGCGCCTTTGGGAGGCTGAGGTGAGTGGATTGCCTGAGCCTGTGGGTTCGAGACCCGCTTGGGCAGCGAGACCTCATCTCTACAATAAAAATCAAAAAATCAGCTGGGCGTGGTAGCGCATGCCTGTAATTCTGGCTACTTGGAAGGCTGAGGCGAAGGATCGCCGGAGCCCAGCAGGTCCAGGCTGCGGTGGCCGGGAGTGGCCACTGCACTCCAGTCGGGGCGACAGAGTGAGATTCCAACTCAAAAAAAATTAATTAAATTAAAAAAAGAATAATCTGAAAAGATCAGCCTTGCTTGGTTTCCCCATCCAGTCGATAAGTATTAGATCATATCTTTTTGGTCCAATCAATTTTCCACACAATTGTTCATGTTTCAATCATGCCAATCCAATGGTCTCCATAAAAGCCCCAAAAGGACAAGGTTCAGAGAGTTTCTAGATAGCTGAACATGTAGACATTCCTAATGGGTGGCAGACTCAGGGAGGGCATGAAAGCTCCACACCCTGTCCCCTAAACCTCAGCCTATGCATCTCTTTATTTATATCCTTTGTAATATCTTCTCTAATACTCTGGTAAATGCAAGCAACTGTTTCTCTGGGTTCTGTGAGAGAATCTAGTGAATTAATTGAACTCAAGGAAGGGGTCATGGAAAGCTCAATTTATATCAGGTCAGTTAGAGGCACAGGCAAAACATCCTGGGGCTTGCAAAACACATTGGTGGGTGGCAGCAGTCTTATGAACTGAGCCTTCAACCTGTGGGATCTGATGCTGTCTCTGGGTAGTGATAAAATTAATTTGGAGGACGCCAAACTGGTGTCAGCAGCAGAACTGAATGCTTGGTATGTGGGGAAAATCATCCCCACATATGGTCACAAAAGTCTTCTGTGTTGATTGTTGGTGTGCAAGAGCAAAGAAAAAAAAAACAAAACAGCTTGAGGGGTTGTTTTGCTCAGTTCCATATTATATAATTTTACTTATAAGGAATGTCCGGACAAGGCAAATCCAATAGAGATATGTAGCTTAATGGATGCTCAATGTTGGAGGAAAAAGAAAATAAGGAATGACTGCTAATAATTGTGGGGATTCATCTTGGGGTGCTTAGAATATTCTAGAATTGGATAGTAGTGATAGTTTTGCAATATTAAAAAATATTTAAAACATACAGTTATATGCAGTACTTATTGTGAGATTGAACTCTGTTTTAAACAAATAAGCTATAGAAAATAGTTTTGAGAGAACTGAGAGAAGGTAATAGCAAAAACCTCAACACAATAATCCTGTGAGTAGATACTATTATTTATCTTCATTTTTAAAATGAGAAATCAAGAGAAGTTATATAAACTGCTAAAGGTTACATTATTAATAAATTACATATCTGTGATTTTAAACTCCAGATTTCATGCACTTAAACAATAGAATGTATTAAAAGATTATTTTAAAAACTGCAATTAGAGATAGTAAGGAAAAGGGAGAAACTAAAGACTATTTTAGAGTAGTTTGCTTAAAATAATTTAATATGTTGTATATTGCAATGACTTTTTTTAGATCAAACATTTTTTTTAGATCAAACATTCTCGTTTTTTGGGATTTTTTGTTGTTTTGTTTTTGTTGTTGTTTTATTTTATTTTATTTTGAAGATGTGGAGTACAATTCAGGATTAGGTATACAAATGGTCATTGTATGTAAAGTTTGGGCCTCCCTTTGGTCCCCATTTAACCTGGTTTGAAATCAGGTACCCTTATTGATGTTATGCGCTCCTCCCTCCACTGGCAGTTTCTGGCTATTGCCAATCCCTTTCTTATAGCATTATGGTAAATGTTCAAGGTCCACTTATGAGTGAAAACATGGTACTCTTATGAGTGAGAACATATCACTTATGAATGAGAACATATAAAACATAAGTTCCTCTGGGTATATCCCCACAAGGGGGATTGCTGGGTCATATAGAAAGTCAATTCCTAGTTCTCTTAAGAATCACCACACTGTTTTCCACAGAGGTTAAACTAGTTTGCATTGTCGCCAACTGTGTAGAAGCATTCCCTTTTCTCCATATCCTTGCCAGCATCTGTTGTTTTTTTGTTTTGTTTTGTTTTATTAATGATGGTTATTCTTACTGGAGTTGTGTGGTATCTCAATGTGGTTTTTATTTGCATTTCTCCAATGATTAGTGAAGTTGAGCATTTTTTCACGTGTCTGTTCCCTGCTCATATGTATTCTCTTAAGAACCATCTATTCATGTATTTTGCCCAGTTTTTAAAGGGGCTGTTTGTTTGTTTTTTTCCTTTCGACGCATTTGATTTCCTTGTAGATCCTAAATGTTAAGCCTTTGTCAGATATACAGTTTGCAAATATTTTTCTCCATTTTGTGAGCTGTCTCTCCACTCTCTTGAGGGTTTATTTTGCTTTGCGGAAGTTTTTCAGTTTGATGAGGAACCGCTTGTCTATTTTATCTATTATAGCATGGGCTTTTGGAGTTTTGATTAGAAATTGACTGTCTATTCCAATTTCTGTAAAGGTGTCTCCTGAGTTTTCTAAGATTCTTACAGTTTGAGGTTTTAACTGGGCTCGGTGGTTCAGCCTGTAATCCCGCGTCTTAGGCAGAGGTGAGTGGATTGCCTGAGCCCGCGGGCCGAGACCCGCCTAGACAACTTGGTGAGACCTCATCTCTACAATAAATAAAAAAATTAGCCGGGTGTGATAGCACAGGTCTGTAGTTCCAGCTACTTGGAAGGTTGAGGCGGAAGGATTGCAGGAGCCCAGCAGGTTGAGGCTGCAGTGCCCGGGAGCTGCCACTGCACTCCAGTCTGGGCAACAGAGTGAGACTCCAACTCAAAAAAAAAAAAAAAAAAAAAAAAGTTTGAGGTTTTATGTTTAGGTCTTTGATCCATTTAGAGTTGATTTTTATGTATTGTGATATGTAGGGATCCTGTTTCATTCTTCTGCACATGGTCAGCTGGTTTTCCCAGCAACTTTTATTGAATCAGTTCTCCTCTCTCCAGTGATTGTTGGTGAAGGCTTTGTTGAAGATGAGTTGGCTGAGAAATTGAGATTTTGTTTCTAGAATCTCTATCCTGTTCCTTTGGTCTCTATGTCTTTTCTTGTACCAATACCAAGTTGTTTTGATTACTCTAGTTTTATAGTAAAGTTTAAAGGCTGGAAGTGTGATACCTCCCACTTTGTTTCTTTTGTTAAGGATTGTTTTGGCTATTCATGTTCATTTATATTTCCATATGAATTTTTGTATCGTTGTTTCCAAGTCTGAGAAGAATGATGTGAGTAATTTAATGGGTATCACATTGAATCTGTAAATAGCCTTTGGTAGGATGGACATCTTAACAATGTTGATTCTTCCAATCCATGGACATGGAATATTTGTCCATTTGTTTGTGTCATCTTTGATTTCCTTGAGAAGTGTTCTGTAGTTTTCATTGTAATGATCTTTCACTTCTTGAGTTAGGAAGATGCTGAGGTATTTAGTTTTTTGTTATGATTGTGAATGGGATTGTGGTTTTTATTTGGTTATCTGCCTGTTTTTGGTTGCTGTATAAGAATTCTACTGTCTTTTGCATGTTGATGTTGTACCCTGACTTTGCCAAAGTTCTTTTTCAGTGCAAGGAGATTTTTAACAGATTCTCTTGTTTTTTTTAGGTATATGATTATATCATCAGCAAAGAGGGATAACTTGACTTCCTTTTTACCTATTTTGGATAACCTTGATCTCATTATCTTCTCTGATTGCTCTTGCTAGGATTTCCAACACTATTTTGAACAGGAGGGATGAGAGAGGGCAGCCTTGTCTTCCTCTGTTTTCAGGGGAAAAGTTTCCAATTTCTATCTGCTTAGCAATATGTTGGCTGTGGGTGTATCATAGATGGCTTTTACTGTTTTGAGGTATATTCCCTATGTGCCTAGGTGTTCAAGGATTTTTATCAGGAAGAGATGTTGGGTTTTATCAAAAGCTTTTTCTGCAAATAGTTATATAATCATGTGGTTTTTGTTTTTACATCTGTTGATGTATTTAATTATATTTTGGTCTTGCAGATGTTGAACCAACCCTGCATCCCGGGGATGAAGCCTACTTGTTCATGGTGGAGGATTTTTTAGATGTGTTGTTGGATCTGATTTTCTAGAATCTTGTTGAGAATTTTTGCATCTGTGTTCATCAGGGATATTGGCCTGTAGTTCTCTTTCTTTGTTGAATTTTTTTGGGTACAGTGTGATGTTAGCTTTATAAAATTATTTGGTGAGACTTCTGTCCTTTTGATTTCCTGGAATGCTTTAAATAGATATAAATTCTCCTACTAGTACTGCTTTCATGGCATTCTAGAGGTTTTGGCAAGATGTTTCTTCATTTTCATTTGTTTCCAGGTTTCTTTTAATTTTTGTTTAGATTTCTGTGTTGACCCAGGAGTTGTTCAGCATCATGCTGTTTATTGACTATGTCTTTGTGGATTTGGGGGGGATTCTTTTGGTGATGATATCCATTTTAATTCCAGGTGGTCTGAGAAGGTGCATGGCAGTATTTTGATCTTGCGAAATTTTTTTATGCTTGTTTATGGCTGAGGCTATGGTTGATCTTGGAGTACATTCCATGTGGTGATGCACAGAATGTATATTCTGTGGTTGTTGGGTGGAGTGTTCTGTAGGTATCTCTTAAGTTCATTTTGTCAAGCATCAAGCTGAATTTCTGGATCTCATTGTTGATTTTTTTGCCTCCATGATCTCTCTAGAGTTGTTAGTGGGGTATTTAAGTCCTCAGCCTATAATAGTGTTAGAATTAATATCTTTTTTAGGCTATTTTAATTATTTTTTAGGCTTTATAAAAGCTGGTGCTCTTATTTTGGGTGCATATAAATTTAGGATGAATATTTCTTGTTGATGTGTCAAAACATTTATTATTATGTAGTGTCTTTCCATATTATAAAATTTTTTTGATAGCTTAAAGGTTGTTTTGTCTGATATTAACATCGTGACTTCTGCCATTTTTTGTGAACCAGTTACCTGAAAGTTTGTTTCCATTCTCTAGCTTTTTGCTTTTTGTTTAGCTTTTGTGTTCTTTTATGGTTGTGTTTTTATTTTTATAGGTATGCTGTATGTTCTGCTGTTTCTGTGATTGTGACCTTTTAAATATATATGGGTTTTTGTTTGTTTGTTTGTTTGTTTTTTCTTTCTGCACAGCACCTTTATAAGTGTCTCCTCTAGAGCTGGTCTGAAAGAAGCATATTGTCATAAAGATTAGATGTCTGGGAAGGATTTTAATTATCCACCGCTGATGAAGCTCAGCTTGGCTGGGTAGGAAATTATTGGTTGAAATTGTTTATCTTTGAGAACACTAAAGATTAGGGTCCAATTCCTTCTGGTCTATAGTATTTCTGCAGATAAGTCTACAGCAATTTGATTGGTCTCCCCCAGTAGGCAGTCTGGCCTTTTTCCCTTGCTGCCTTTAGGATTTTTTTTTTATACCTACTTTGTATAGGCAAATTTCTATGTGTCTAGGAGCTGGTCTTCTCATAAGATGTCTTTCAGGGGTTCTCTGAATCTCTTGTGCTTGTCTGGTTGTCTCTCTGGCCAGATGAGGAAAATTTTCGTGTATGACCTCATGGAATGTTTGTTTCAGGGCATTTTCCATTTCTCTTTCTGTTTCAGGTATTCTGATCAGAGACTTAGGTTTGGTTTCTCTTGGAGAGTTTCTTATTTTTTCTTAACTTTTCTTTCTATGTATATGGGTTTAGTTCTATATTTTGGTCTTCCAGCTCTGAGATTCTTTCTTCTTCTTGGTCAATTCTGCCTCCCATGCTTGTCAGTTTGTTATTAATTTCTTGGGTGGAGTTATTTGTTTCTGTTATTTCTAAGTATGCTTTCTTGAGTCTGTCCAGTTCCATTGCAATTTCATTTAGTTTTAGCCCTCACATTTTGTGATTTTTATTCATTCTATCCAATGATTCTCTTATCTTTGTAAGTACCTTCTTGGTACTGTCTTTTTCAGAGATAGCCATAGTTTGTACCCCTGTTGCTGTTCTTTCTAGCACTGACTCTTTACTGGTTCTGATGGTTACCAGTGGTTTTTTATTGGTTGTTCTTCATGTGTAGCACTTCTCTTATCTTTTTTAAAATTTTGTTGCTCAGTGGAAAATAGAGAAGCATTCACTTCTGATATTTTCTCTACTTTTTGTCCTTTCTTGAGCCATGGTTCCAGGTTTGTTCAATTATGAAGTAGGACTGGAGGTGGGGTGTTGTGCTGTTCCTTTATAATTTTGAGCACTTATTAGGGAATAGGGAGAGACTTCAAGGATTCAGAACCTATTAGCAGGTCATAATGTTTGCTATCTGGTGAATGGGTCAATTGGAATGTGCTCTCTGTCTCTACATAATATTACCTTGTGTAGAGGGATGTGCTTGCATCATCCCTGAGTCCAAGACAGTGTATAAGAGGGAAAAGAGGGAAGAAGGAGAGCAAAAAGGGAAAGAAGGCAAAAGAGAGAACAAGGAGAAAGAAAAAAAGAAAAACAAACAGAGAAAAAACAAAGAAAAAGAAATAGAAGGAGGAATGAAAAGAGAAAACAACCAACAAATAAAACAAACAAGATAATCAAACAAACAAACCAATACCCTCTTGCTCCCCGCCAAAAAAAAATGTTGATAAAGAGTTCTCAACTATAGTCTGTCTCTTTAAGGGGGAGTCCTTCTTGTGACAGGTCTGCAACTGCAGGTTTGTTACTGCAGGTTTCTTCTTTGTTGTTGGAACTTAAGATATGAGACTCTTCACTCCCTGCTGTCTGCAATTGGTAGCCTGTTCCCGCCAATGTGAAGGAAAGGAGCTGAAATAATTTGACACCTTATCTCTGGGGATCTTGCCCTGTTTATTCCTCTCCCAGCAGGGTCACAGTTCCCAGGGCATTCAGTTCACAGTAGGGGAATAGGGCCTCCTGTCTCTGCCCTGCCCTCCCATTCCCTTTCACTTGTTGCTGTGGGGAGGGGGTGGTCAGCTAGGCACTCACTAGCCTTATTCTTGGTCAGTTCCACTGTCTGCATCTGTAGCCTAGCAGCTGGCTCAGGGTGGAGGGTGAATCTTCTGGGGTTCTGCATCTGCTGTTACCCACCAGGGCTTGTGCACTGGGGGCAATATTCTCTGAGGTCACAAAGAAAAGCCTCAATGCAACACAGGGATCAGTGCCTGGTATCAAGATGCAGTGCTGCTATTCCACAGAGGCAGCCCCGGAGCACTTCTCTTCCCAGGTGTTAGAGACTCTGCTCAGTTTCTCTGCTGGCTGCTGTTCCTACCACAGGTGTGGTTGACAGCTCTCTCCACAGCAGTTACCACAGTCTCTGGCTCTTGGGACCTGGTGGCAAGACTCTGGAGCTCAATCTAGGAGTGGAGTGGCCTCTCCCCACCACTTCTTCAGGATTCTGCCTTGCTGCACTCCCTTGCTGCAATCCCTTGCTGCACTCCCTCCACAGTCCTTGCTGCAATCCCTTGCTGCACTCCCTCTACAGCCCTTGCTGCCAGTGTTCAGCCTGGTGCTGTGGTGATGGAGTCAGCAATCACTCCAACAGTTCTTCCTGGGAAAAGCTCTGTTGATTTTAGAAAATGGTGATCAGCTTCTGCACTCTGGGAATTCTAGAGTCCAAGCAGAGCATGTGTGGCACTAGTGGCTTCACCAGGAGGGCCCTGGCCACTTGTTCTCAAGTCCCCATTGAGATAGCCTCTCACATTCCTACTTACACACAGAAACACATGCTGAATTGTCCATACAATCACTCTCACACACAGGACTCATGCAGTCTGACTGCCTATGCTGCCATCTTCCCAGAAATCTTGCAATAACTTTTGAAATATGTTAGGTCAGTGAGCTGAGTTTGTAAGCAAAGAACTGCACAAAAATTAGATTAGAAAAATAAAGTTTATTTAGAAATAGATTCGAAAGAGAGAGGATGATTTGGTTCTCCAAGAGTAGAGAAGAGGACAGACACTTAAGGAATATTTGGTGGTGAATGCTTGAGACTGGAGGTTTTTAAGGTATTCTGTTGGGGGCAGGTAAGCATTCTTGGATGGGATGACACAGGAGCTCTCACCATGGTGATGATCTGTTTTCTCATATCTCTGATGACTGGATAAATGGGTATAGTCAGTCACAAACGGTCAATCACATATATGAGAAGGGTTAGGGGGAGGCTGAAAAACAAATTCATGGGATAAAGGTGGTAATCTAAGAAGGGTTGGGCTGGTAACCAAAAGACAAATTCTTGGGTGATGCTAATCTTAGCATCTAGTGACCAAATAGAATGAAGCCCACCATGGGGCCAGAAAATGGGTTGTTCTTCTAGTTAATGATTATTACTGTGTATGCTTCATTGACCTCAGTACATGACCAGATCCACTCAGGGTAACCAGATAAACTCAATTTTGGGCTCTGTCCTTTCAAAATGAATACATTACATTAAGAACTAGTTTATAGTTGATATTCCAAAATGTTATTATTTTATAAGTATAGATTTATTCCAATATAGTTTGAAGTAATATAAAATAACATAAATTCTATCAATTTAATCACCTCTGGTTCTTGACTTCAACCACAGTTATTTCTTCAGGAAAAAATCAAAGTACATACTTTATACACATTTTACTAATAATACCTTGCACTTATATATAACAATGTCATATTTTGGCAAGTACATTTCCATCAGTTAGCTTATTGTCATAATAACTCAGAAACTAAAAATAATTATCATGCCTATTTTGCTAACAACTTATTACTAACTCAGAGAAAATAAATGATTACTCAAAATTACACTGCTCACTGGTAGATGCAGCAATAGAATCCATGCCTTCTAATTCCTACTGTTTTCTTCTTGAAACATATTGCTTCCCAGTACATACTCATATAAACAGACATGCATAGGATAGAAAGAGGCAGTACAATCTTTCTGCTAGTTCTTGCCATGAGCCAGTTTGGCAATCTTAACAGAAGCTTAGGAAGAAAGGAGAAATGAATTTGAACTTTTAATCATTCCATGTACTGTGATATTCCCAGAAGGCCAGTGATACCAGGTGCCTAGCAGAAGCAAATTTAAATCTTCATTGGAAACATATGACCATTCTGAACCTCAAAATAATTCTACACACACTTTTGAAAGTAAGAATGCCATAACACAATCTCAAATGAGGCATTTGAAAAGAGAAGCAACATAAACAAAACTCAGAAGAGTATATGGAGACCACCCCAAAACAGAATTTATTAAAAAAATGTAGATTTATTCTCTCATATTTAAAGTTTAACCACCTTCAAAGTGCTCTTGGCTTTATGTAATACATATATTAAGATGATTTTTTTCAACTGCTCAAAACCGTTTTTGAACTCACCAATTTTGGTGCCTTTTAGTTCTTCTGCCATTTTTGCTTCACTCTTTTCACATTGGCAAAACGTTTCCCTTTGAGTACTTTTCTCATCCAGGGAAACAAACAAGCCAAAAATGTAGCTCAGAGTGAGATTGGGTGAATAAGGACAGTCAAAAACTGCTGAATACTCAATGTGGTGTGCATTGTTGTGATGGAAGAACCAGTCACCTGTTTGTCACAGCTCTGGAGGTTTCTTCCACATATTGGGTTACAACTTTCTCAAAACTTCCAGATGAAGACATTAGTTGACAGTTTGATCTGGAAGAACAAATTTTGAGTGTGTTACAAGGGGCCTGCCTTCCAAAAGATAATTCCAGTATTTTGAGGGGTTCTCTTTGTAGATTACTCAAACAGATTTTTAGGGGGTCTATGTATTGGAGTCATAAAATGCAACTTTAAAATAACTATGCTTTTCAGCAAGCTAAAAAACTGAAAATTGTCTCTATGTGGGTGGAGTTGGAACTTCACTAGAAAATATAAAAAAGGGCTTTTGCATATGATAGTACTTTTTGCATTTTAAGAGATTTATGCATAGACTCATTGAAGGGTACATCTTTTTTTTTTAGCTGTAGTTGCACTTTCCTACAGTTTATATAGTGCTTTTGTTACTTTTTAAAAAAATTCTTAGTGATTGTCAACTTAAAACATATAAATAAACACAAAACTCTGAGCATGGAAAATAACCTCAAGTCCAAGATCAGTTCACAGCATTGTCTGGAAGACTGATTTCAGTTATTCCAGACCTTGTGGAGAGAAACTGGCTCATCTTTACCTATACTTCCAACCTACAGAAAATTTGACAAAATAAATTTGTGTTGTTTTAAGCTGCCAAGCTTCTAAGAATGTCTTTCATTACAACAGGAAACAAATACAATTACATTTTTATATTACCCTACAATGAAACTGCAATTTCATTCCACTGGATTTGTGCATTTTATTGCATATAGTATTGCCCTTAAATGAAAGTAAAATAAACAATAAGTAATCTTTGAACTCTATATAATCATAAGCACGCTGAAATATTTCAGTAGAAGTATAGTGGTGGCTTTAACTTACTTTAAAATCAATCGGAACAAGGTAGATTGATGGGTGTCTACCATGGCGGACAGGTGAATAGATACATGACTAGCAATCTTAATAAAATATTAACTGCCAAATGTAGGTGATTCATTAAGGATGTTCATAGCAGAGTCATTTCAACTGTTCTGTCTGATTGAAAATTTTTCATAATAAAATGTTAGGAATAATATATCGATGTAATTTATTACTTTAAAAGTTCATCAGTTTCATCACATAGATGGCAGAGAAAACTTTTGATAAAATTCACATTCATTAATAAAAAAATACCCAATGAAACAGGAATTTAATTAAAGTATTAATTTATTTTTAAAATATTCACAAATATTTTTGGCAAATAACTTGCTTATTAATTGCTAAAATCTTTTTTACTGAGGTCAAAAATAATTCTAAGATATCTGATATCACTGGTTTTATTTACCACTTTACTAACCAAAGCAGTCATTTAATATACAGAAAAAATAATTAATATATAATTATAAATAATTAATAAAAAATAATTAATATACAGGTCAAAAATAATTCTAAGATATCTGATATCACTGGTATTATTTACCACTTTACTAGCCAAAGCAGCCATTTAATATACAGAAAAAAAAATGTTTAAAAATGAAGAAATACAACAGATTATTTGCAGATGGCATGGTTTTGTACATAATAAAATGCAAAAGTAGTTTATTAGAATAAATAATCTAATTTGCAATTATCCTTGACAGTCAATATAAAAAATAATTAGTTTTACATTTAAGCAACAAATAATAAGAAAAATGAAAGTTTAAAAGATACCATTTACAATGGCTTTGTGATATTAAGCAATTAGAAAAAAATTAGTACAATAGTGGGAGACTACTATAGGTAAAGTTTTAAAAGTTGTTGAAAAAAATTTAGAAAGACATAAGTAAGTGGAGGAATATACCATATTTATGGAACAGAAGACTACTGTAAAGAGGTCAGTTCTCCATAAATTGATCAAGACATGCAATAAATTTTCAACCAAAATTCCTTTGTAGATTTTAATAGAATCTTGTTGGGAGCCAACATCTATAGCTACATGGCTGAGGCCTGTAAAGGCCCATCTGGAAGATCGCCTCTGACATAGGATATCAGTTATACCTATAATATGGGCGTGTGATTAGTGACCAGTGTGCATACATGGCAGTAAAACTTATAAGTAAATCCCTATACACCTGATGGAAAGTTGCACAGCAGGATTATTTTATATGACCTTGTCCCTTCTAAGTTGTACTTCTTTCTAGATATTTTTTAACTTCTATTTCCTGGTAGACTGGTTAGCCAGCTCTTGTTCCCGAAAGCAGTTTCCCCTAGGGTTAAGATTAGAAACTAAATTACCATAATAGTTTTATCGCCCTGCCTCTAGCCAGGCAGACCGTTTTTTTTGTTTCGTTAATTACCAAAACTCTGTTTGCTTCAGCCCATGGCCACTGTCATGGCAGCCATGCATTTCCTTGTTCAAGAGTGTGACAGCTACTATTTGATTTTTAGAATAGACTTGTTAGGATAAAATATATACATATACACTCATAGTTGCATTTACATTTTATAGTATATTTGAGTAAATTTATGCTTGCTGTTTTGTTTCCTTTTGCTACATTATTCAAATATAATAGTTACTATACAATTTATAAAAGAATTAATGATGAGGTATTAGCTTAATAAGATATAGCATAGTATTAAAATTCAATCACTAGATCATATAAGAATTAAAGTTTAGACATATGAAACTCATATGAATTATAGTAAAGTTTGGTAGTTTAAGAATAAGTTTTAACTGAATTATAAGGCATTGCGTTAAATCATAATAGGTTAATAGTACAACTAACAGCTAAGTCATTTAAGTAAACTTATAGATTATAGTATAGTGTTAAGTTGATAATATTAATCATTAAAAAATATTAGGAGTCAGTGAACTTGGATTGAACCTAGAATTAACTTAGAAAGTTTTTTGTATTAATCAGGGTTTAGAACAAAGAGTATAATATGAACGATTTATTGAACATTATGGAAAACACTTTGAACAATCTGTATTGAAATCGTGCACCTGTGACCTTAATGTAAGTTTTGTGAAGCACGTCAGGCATCATGGAATTCAAATTGTTTGCTTGGAACTTGCAAATTTCGTGATGGTCTTGTGATAGTTTGTAAAGCGCGATATGCATGGAATTTGTACGCCCCCCAGCAAGTGATTATCACACTGCTGGAGGGTATAGAAAATGGTATATAAGTTGGAAGGAGTCCGAATAAAATTGGCTTCAGTCCTGATCAGACTGTTCCCAGAAGAACTGCCTCCAAGTGGTCTCTTCTCGCCATCCAGATTGTCCGGTGCGGGTCCTAACCCTCCCTCCTAGGTCGGAGCCGGTACTCCGACAGAATCTCATCTTCATTTTATGGTGAGACACTACATTAATCATTTTATTTATGATTAGTCAATATTATGTACTATTCTAAAATGTATATGGAAATGTAGAGGGTTAAAATATTTAAGAAAATCTTAAAAAGAATTATATGAATGAATGACTATTACTACCAGATATCAAGATTTAAATCTTTGGAAGTAAAGGCAGTGTAGTCTTGGTGCAAATATCAACATATAGATAAATATAATAGAATAAATGACACATATGGCTATGACAAAGTTGATATTTCATGGAAGTAAAAAAAAAGGTAGTCTTTACAATACATAGTCTTCGGACAATTGGATGTAAGTGGCTATTCATATAGAATAAATGAAACCTGGTCTGATGCACTAAAATCTTACTATGAACTAAAATCAGTTTAAGATAGATTGCTGATCTAAAATGTGAAATAATTTAAAAACACTTCTAGAAGATAATATAGCATTACTTAAATAATATTGGAGTAACACTTCTTAAATAGTACATAATATTGACTAATCATAAAGGAAATGATTAATGGAGTGCCCTATCCTAAAATGAAGACAAGGAATTTGTTAGAAGATATTAAGAGAGTAAAAATGTTGTCAAAGAGTGGAGAAAGATATCTGTACACAAAAAATTGAATAGAGACTTTATGAATGCATATAGGTCAATTAAAAAGAAAGAAAACAAACCAGTGGTAAAACAGATAAGCACCTAGAACTGGTATTTACCAAAAAAGTGCCATATATATGGAATTGGATATTCATATAAAATGAAACCTGGTGTTATGTCAAACTGTACACTAAAATCTAAATTGATTTAAATTAGGTAGATTGTATATTTAAATGTGAAACTTTCAAAAAGAAATACTTCTAGAAGATTATATAATATTATTGACAAAACACAGAGAGAGAAAGAGAGACAGAGAGAATGACATTTTGAGATTTATTTTAAAATTTGTTTTAAGGCATTGTCACATACAATTATGGAGGCTGGCAAGAGCAAAATCTGCAGAGCGTACCAGTAGGCTTTAGACATAGGGAAGAGTTGATGACGAAATTCAAGTCCAATAGCAATTTACTAGCAGAATTGCCTTTTCTTCTAGGGACGGTTAACATTTTTCTATTAGGCCTTAAATTGATTTGATGAAGCCTACTCACATTATGAAGGATAATCTGCTTTGCTCAAAGTCTACAGATGTATTTATTTTTTCTTTTTTTATTACTTATTTATTTTCATTTTAAAGATGTGGGGAACAAATTAGGATTAGGTATACAAGTGGTCATTGTACAGGTAAAGTTTGAGCCTCCCTTTGGTCCCCAATTTGCCTGGTTTGAGATTAGGTACACTTATTGAAGTTGTGTCATCCCAATCCCACCCCGGCAGTATCCCGCTACTGCCAATCCTTTTCTTATAGTTATGTGGCAAATCTTCAGGGTTTGCTTATGAATGAGAACATGTGGTACCCTGTTCTTTGTTTCTGTGATAGATCACTGAGTATGATAGACTCTAAATCCATCCAAGTTGCTGCAAAGTTCATATGTGCTTCTTTATGGCTGCCTAATATTCCATTGTGTATATGTACCTCATTTTTTAAATCCAGTCCAGTTTCAATAGGCCTTGCAATTGGTTCCATGTTTTTGCTATTGTGAATAGTGCTGCAATAAACATGCATGTGCAGGTATCTTTTATTTTTTTTTTTGAGTTGGCATCTCACTCAATCACTCAGGTTGGAGTGCAGTGGCACACTCACAGACACCCCAGTGACAACCTGTTGGTCACAGGACATCCTTCTGCTTCAGTCTTCCAAGTAACCAGAACTACAGGTGTGCACTACCATGCCCAGCTAATCTTTTGATTTATTGTAGAGATGACATCTCACCAAGTTGCCCAGTCTGATCTTGAACCCGTGAACTCAGGCAATCCTCTCACCTTAGTCTCCCAAAGTGCTGGGATTACAGGCTTGAGTCACTGTGCCAGTCACAGGTATATTTTTTGTAGAATGATTTGAGTTCCTCCAGGTATATTCTCAGTAAGGGGATTGCTGGGTCATATGGAAGGTCAATGTCTAGTTTTTTAAGAAATCACCATGGTGTTTTGCAAAGAGGTTGCACTTGTTTGCATTCCCACCAGCAGTGTAGAAGCGTTTCTTTTTCTCTGCATCCTCCCCAGCATTTCTTGTTGCTTCTTTTATTAATGATGGCCATTCTTACTGGGTTAGGTGGTATCTCAAGGTAGTTTTGATTTGTATTTCTCTGATGATTAGTGAGGCTGAGCCCTTTTTCATGTGTCTGTTCATATATCCTCTTTTGAGAAGTATCTATTCATATCTTTTGCCCATTTTTTAATGAGGCTTTTTTTGTGGCACATTTGTGTTTCTTGTAGATCCTAGGTACTAGACCTTTGTTAGATATACAGTTGACAAATTTTTTTTTTTTCCAATTTGGGCTGTCTCCTTGCTCTCTTGATGGTTTCTTTGGCTTTGCAGAAGCTTTTCTGTTTGATGAGGTCCCACTTGTCACTCTTATCTCTTAAGGCATGGGCACTTGGGGTTTTGATCAGGAATTGGTTGCCAGTTCCAATTTCCATAAGGATGTCTCCTAAATTTTCTAAGGTTCTTATAGTCTGGGGTTTTACGTTTAGGTCTTTGATCTATTCTCAAATGAAGAATACTTTCACAAAAACATCTAGAAAAATATTTGACCAAATATTTGGTTACCATGACCTAACTTATTGACACCTAAGATTAGCCATCACACTAGCCAAGTAGCCAATGAAGATAATCAAGAAAAAAGCAGATTTAAACTGCAATGAAATATTTTTTAAAATATGCACTTTAATCACTGAAACTTTTAACATCTACTTAGTTTGAGGATGATGTAGGATGGTAAATGGAGTACAGCTTTTGGAAAATAGTTATATTATCTATTGAAAGTAAAATTGCATGTTCCCTGTGTACTAGAAATTCCACTTCTAGGTATATATGCAACTGAAATATGTGTACCAAGATCCATGTGCAAAAGTGTTCAAAACATCATTGTTCTTAATATTCTCAGACTAAAAATGACTAAAATACCCATCATAGATGGAGGGAATAAACAAGTTGTGATATATTTCTACAATGGAGTGTCACAGGATAATTAAAATGTTTGAATAATAGTTAATGTAGCAGCATGTTTGCATCTTAACAACATGATTTTATAAAAAATCTAGTCACAAAATATATTTTGCATGATTGAATTCACTTACATAACTTTCAAGCGACAGGCAGAATGAAAACTGACCTATTTTGTTTAGAACTGCATGCTTAGATTTTAAAATTTCTTAAGTAAAACAAGAAAGTGATTACTATACAAGTTAACATAGTAGTTATCTTTGGAGGGGATGAGAGACAGCAATGAGGAGAGATTCGGTTATGTTGCCACCATTTTATTCTTTACCTGATTTTTTTATACAGGTGATTTTAAATTGTAATAAAATCAAATGAATGCCATCCATTGTTTTTTTGGTTTGTTCCCCTACCTTTCTTCTTTCATTACTTTTTCCAGCTAAATACAACAATCACTGAAGTACAATTTATATGCACTGTCTTATTTCTAGGTACTCTACAGAATATTCAAGTGTATTTGGCTTCTGAAAAAGTAAAGTAAGTTACAGTCATATTTCTCAAGGCCAGCAATAAGTTTCTGAAATGTTTCTTGTTAAGAAACAAATCTTAAACATGTTATAAATCCACCTCTTATTCTTTTAACCATGTGGACTCATATTCATCTCTAGAGTAGCTTATCAAAAGAAATTTTTCACCTGATTCCTTTGCCTACTTCATGTGGTAATAGATTATCAGAATGTGATACAAGTCCAAGTGACCCAAGGGTGCTCCTCTGCTGGTAATTAGACAGTGCTATATATCAGGTGCAGCAAAATTCAGAGTCTTCAAAAGATGATTAAAAAAAAAAACACTTTAAGAGTTTTTTCTTTAGAGTCTAATTTTCTTGGTTCAATTTTCCTGTAGAGTCTCAACTCTATTTACTGAGTCTTCACCATATGTCATATTGCCATTTATTTATATTTACATCTATTCTCAAACAAGATGTTAGTTCTCTGTGAACTCACTTTTCATCATTTCTTAGAAAGTTTTTGAATTTAGAATGTGCAAAATGTGCAGTACACACGTTCATCTCTTGTGAGACGAGGTCATAGCATTCTCATAGTCCATCTGTGAGCTAAAAGAATACATTTATTATCTTCGTTTTTCAGAGAGATCAAAGTATATTATATTGGAAAAGTTTTGATGATAATTCAGAGAATTACTAAGTACTTAGAGAAGCTAAACCTGATAACATTATTAAAAATAAAATAAAAATTTGCAGTAGTATTGGCATGGTGGAAAAAAAAAGCATCAAGCTAGGAATAATAATAAGCAATATTTTTCAATATGCAGGCTTAAAATTGTCAAACATACCATGCTTAAATTGTAATTATTTTTGTAAGACTTTTAGAAAGTACATTTAAGGAATAGTTGACAGTAAATTTTGGCCCATATCTCTTCTTACTAGCTGAGTTGCCCTTGGCATGTCACTCAATACTTCTGAAAAAAATGTTCCTTATCTGTAAAATAAGGATAAATAATATAACTCTTAGTATTATTGCAAGGATTATTAGAAAAACACATGGGAAATTCCTAGCACCATGCTTAGCATTTAACAGATACTTAATAAATATTTTTTTCTCTTCAATTATAACTGTGACTTTGAAAAAATTATATTGATTATGACCACAGCATATCTGTTGGTCCAAAAATGAGAGCCCACATTTTCAAATTATAGTAAATTTCATTATTTTTGACTTGCTATGCAAGATAATAAAGAAATTCACAATAGATATTTGAGACTTGGAAATGGGAAGTCAGAATTCCTGAGAATTGGGGGGAATTTTTAAAATCACAAGTTATATATTTTTATAATATTTATATGCATTTATTTCATAAGTGATAATACTAAACGGCGGATCTTTTTTATGATAGGATTACACTAAAAGTTCTTTATGTGTTTTTCTTTAAAATTAAAATAATAAATGCATAATTTATTATAATCATGAGCCAATATATCATAACAAGATTTTATATTTTATTTGTTTATTTTTAAATTTACTTTATTTTAAAGGTGTGGGGTACAATTCAGGATTAAGTATACAAGTGATCATCCTACAGGTAAAGTTTAGGCCTATCTTTGGTCCCCACTTTGATGGTTTGACATCAAGTACCCTTATTAATATTATGTGTCCACCCCTTCCTCTCCTGACAATTTCAAGTTACTGCCAACCCCTTTCTTATAGTACTATGGTAAATGGTCAGGGTCTACTTATGAATGAGAACATATGGTAATCAGTTCTTTGTTTCTGTGATAAATCACTGAACATTATAGACTCTAAATCTATCCATCCATACTGCTGTGAAGCCCATAAATTTGTCCTTCTTTATGACTGCATGATATTCCATCATGTACATGTACCTCAATTTTTAAAAAATCCAGTCCACTTTTGATGGGCAGCAAGATTGGTTCCATGTTTCTGTTATTGTAAACAGTGCTATAATAAACATGCATGTGCAGGTATCTTTTTCGTAGAGTGAGTTAACTTCCTCCAGGTATAGTCCCAAAAGGAGGATCGCTGGATCATATGGAAGGTCAATTTCTAGCTCTTTTAGGAATCACCACAATGTTTTCCACAGAGGTTGAACTAGTTCGCATTCCCGCCAACAGTGAAGAAGCGTTCCTTTTTCTCCTCATTCTCACCAGGATCTGTTTTATTAATGAGGGCCACTCTTACTGGAGTTGGGTTGTATCTCAATGTGGTTTTGACTTGCATTTCTCTGATGATTAGTGAGATTGAACATTTTTTCATGTGTCTGTTGGCTGCTTCATGTGTCTTCACTTGAGAAGTGACTATTCATGTCTTTTGCCACTTTTTAATGAGTCTTTTTTTTTTCCTTTTGGCATGTTCGAGTTCCTTGTAGATCCTGGATATTAGGCCTTTGTCAGATATGCAGTTGGCAAATATTTTATCATTCTGTGGGTTGTCTCCCTGCTCTCTTTTGCTTTGCAGAAACTTTTCAGTTTTATGAGGTCCCAGTTGTCTATTTTATCTCTTATGACATGGGTACTTGGGGTTTTCATCAGGAATTGGTTGCCTATTTTGATTTCCATGAGGATGTCTCCTGCATTTTCTAAGATTCTTAAAGTTTGAGGTTTTACATTTAGGTCTTTGATCCATTTGGAGTTGTTTTTTGTTTATGGTGATAGGTAGGTGTCTTGTTTCATTCTTCTGCACATGATCAGTCAGTTTTCACAGCACAATTTTCTGAATAGGATCTCTTCTCCCTAGTGGTTGTAGTTGGAGGTTTTCTCAAAGATGAGTTAATTGAGGAATTGAAGTTTTGCTTCTGGAATCTCTATCTTGTTCCATTTATCTGTATGCCTGTTCTTGCACCAATACCAAGTTGTTTCGATTATTGTAGCCTTATAATAAAGTTTAAAGTCTGGAAGTATGATCACACTTAATTCATTTTGTTAAGGTTTTTTGTTTGTTTGTTTGTTTGTTTATTTGGCTATTCATGGTCTTTTATCTTTCCATATGAATTTCTGTATTGCTGCTTCCAGGTCTGAGAATAATGATGTTGGTAATCTAATGGGTATAGCATTGAACCTGTAGATTACCTTTTGTAAGATGGATATCTTTTTTTTTTTTTTTTTGAGTTGGAGTCTCACTCTGTCACCCAGAGTGGAGTGCAGTGGCCACTCCCGGCCACCGCAGCCTCGACCTGCTGGGCTCCGGCGATCCTTCTGCCTCAGCCTTCCGAGTAGCCGGAATTACAGGCATGCCCTACCATGCCGGGCTGATTTTTTGATTTATTGTAGAGATGAGGTCTCGCTGCCCAGGCGGGTTTTTAACCCACGGGCTCAGGCAATCCACTCACCTCAGCCTCCCAAAGGCATGGGATTACAGGCTGAGCCACCAAGCCGGCTAAGATGAACAACTTAACAATGTTGAATCTTCCAATCCAGGAGCATGGAATATTTGTCCATTTTTTTGTGTCATCATTGATTTCTTTGAGCAGTGTATTATAGTTTTTACTGCTTTCACTTCTCTGGTTAGGAAGATACCTAGGTCTTTCTTTCTTTCTTTCTTTCTTTCTTTCTTTCTTTCTTTCTTTCTTTCTTTCTATGTGACATTTGTAAATGGGATTGCGCCTTTTATTTGATTCTCAGTATATTTGTTGGTGGTGTATAAGAATGCAACTGTCTTTTGCACATTAATTTTGTAGACTTAGTCTTTGCCAAAGTCCTTTATCAGTGCAAGGAGGTGTTTGACAGATTCTCTTGAATTTTCATGGTATAGGATCAGATCATCAGCAAAGAGGAATAACTTGACTTTTTCTCTTCCTATTTGGATACCCCTAATTTCCTTATCTTCTCTTATTGCTCTATCTAGGACTTCCAATACTATGTTGAACAGGAGTGATAAGAGTGAGCCGCCTTTTCTTCTGGTTTTCAGGGGAAATGGTTCCAATTTCTGTTTGTTTAGCAATATGTTGGCTGTGGGTTTATCATAGATGGGTGTTACTATTTTGAAGTGTATTCCATCTATGCCTAGATGTTCAAGAGTTTTTATCAAGAAAGGATGCTGGATTTTATCAAAAGTTTTTTCTGCATCTAATTATATAATCATGTGGTTCTTGTTTTACATCTATTGATATATTTAATTATATTTATGCTCTTGTGGATGTTGAACCAGTCCTGCATCCCAAGGATGAAGCCTACTTGGTCATGGTGGAGGATTTTTGAGATGTGTTGTTAGATCCAGTTTGCTAGAATCTTGTTGAGAACTTGTTCATCAAGGATATTGGCCTGTAGTTCTCTTTCTTTGTTTGATCTTTACCCCAGTTTGTGGAAATGACATGTAAAAATACCTTCCTGATATAGACATGATAATATTTTCTTTTAAAAAATATATTTACAGCACAAAATAAAAGCCAAATTAAAAATCACTTGAAATGTGAAAGATCAAAACAAAATATTTAATATTTAAAATTATTCTTAAAATAAAGTTTTAAAATACACAAATCATGCATTGCTCTGTTTAATAGCCTTGATATTTATTTTATTGAAAATATTTTGGACAGAAAATTGTATTTTATTTTTCATTGACATTGATTGAAATGCTAAAAATATAAGCAAGATTATCTTCATGTTGGTCATGAGGGTACATGTTTCTTCAGATACACACATTTTTTTAAATGATGAAACTATTTTGTCTGCTTGCACATATCTTATTTTCTGCAATTGATATCACATGGCATAAGCTAATTCAAATTTCAGTTGTCTTTTTATCTTATTACCGAGCATTCTATAGCAGCACTCATATTTTGTCTTTGTATCTCTTCTGTTAAAATATTTAGAAGAAATTTTGGCCTATTAAAAATATTTAAACACTGAAAAACACCAGCTAATATTATTGAGCAATGTTTTAAAAACTGAAAATTCAAATCTAGCAAGGTTTACAGCACTAAACAAAATCATGTGTGAAAATTAGTTTATAGACATTTTACTTCCGAAATTTTTTCTTGAAACTCCACTCATAGAATTTTTATGAAATACATTATGTGCATACATTTATTTTTAAAAGTGACTCATTGTTAGCAGCAGACAAGGCAACAGATACATATTTATAACATGACAACAGTTACAAGCAAAACTTACTAATTGATTGCAACTGTTTCTCTCCTATGTGCTTCTATGTTCCCAGAAATGTGAAATTCAACATTGATTGGCCAATTCAGTGTCGCATTCTTTTGTTTTCAACTTGATGTTAGTGAATTTTTTAGTACCATTAACATTTCTGTGTTAATTCCTAAATCTTATTTCTCATAGGAGATTTATGACAATTCTCCCCATTTTTCCTATTTTGGAACCAATTTGGAAAATACATACCTTGAGAAGTGCTTACAGAGAATTTCTGCATAAAAATATCAATTATGGTAGACAATGAAGTCAAGCATAGAATCAATTTTGCATTTAGTATGACCTTAAGATTCAGCACTAGTATTATATTTGAGTATGTTTAAAACTTAAATGCATATCACTTGGTTTGTCAGTTTATTTGGGCAATGGAACAAAAGAAAATAATTTTATCATACTCCTTTTTAAATTAATGGTCAAATCACTCTGACTTCATAAACTAGGGTCTAATTCTCAAGTGTTAACTATATTCGAGAATGGAAAAGGCAGGGAAAGAACTGACAAAAGTTTATTGTGTTGTGAATAATCCATCTTTGCTTTCAGAGTGTCTTCTCCAGGCTCATTCTCATTGTTAGTTGCATATTGCTCATTATTAGGCCAAGAGAAGTAGTTGTTCACATGAAAGTTAGAAAGTCACTACTTTTCTTTATGTCAAATACCCTGGTATTGTATTTGTTCAAAAAGCTTTGCAAATCAAAATTTTAAAAAACGAATTTTTTTCAGCCCCGAGATACTAATGTTTTCTGAATTTTTTTCCATATACAATCAGCATTCTCCTTTCCATATCTGAACTTCCTGCACACATCATCTCTTTCGATGTAAAACCTGCAGGCAAAAATTCCACATTGCATTCATTTTTGTTTTAAACCTTTTTAACTTAAAAGTTATAGGTCAAAAGAAATCATTCAGCAGGGGGGAATGTAAAAAGCTAGATAAAAGTGAATGCAAAATTTCGTATTCATTTACTACTTCTCACAAATTTACTTTCATGTTTTAAATTTTCTTATTAAAACAACTTAAGCCAAATCAACTTCAGGTTTAAAACTGTGATTTTTTTGTCTTACAGTTATACATTCTAGTTTTGCATTATCTAATCAAATATTATTATTCCTTTTATGTATAAGAGTAGCTACCTAGTATCTTAGAAGTTGGAGTAATTTTTATATGCATTTTTTGTGCAGAAAGAAAGCAAAATAAATTCTACTCTATCACAAAATTATCTTTTATTTATTTGTGATTATTAGAAAACTATTTTAGATTATTTAGATATATTCATTCTTGAGTAGAGTCTTAACAGAATATTTTGGAGGAAATCTGTAAAATAATGAATGAATGATGGTTAGACAATTAATTATTTTCCCATCCCTCCATTCAATCATCTAGTTCAGAAAAAGAAACATGTATTTATTTTGTGTCTTCTACATTCCAGTACTGAGTTAAACATAATAAGAAAGAGAATTGTCTATTTTATTTAAATAACCGTTTTTGTTTTCAAATCACTAAGGTTCAAATATAGACAGAGGAAGTTTTGTTTTATTTTATTTTGTGCTTACATAGTCTGTTTTTTAATCTCCCTGCTTCCTCACTTGATGTAAAGATAACACTAAACTAAAAACAAAAGTCTGTGTTTTCTGCAGGGAACATTAAGAAAATATCATTTTATACCAGTATAATGGCTATTATTAATAAGTCAAAAATCAAAAGATGTTGGTGGGTTTGCAGAAAAATGAATACTCACACACTGCCGGAGAGAATGTAAGCTAGTTCAGTCAGTGAAGACCAGTTTGGAGTTTTCTAAATGGAGTAAAAATGGAACTACCACTCGATTCATCAATTCCATTACTAGGTATATAACCCAAAAGACATACATTATTCTACCAAAAACATATCTACTCTCATATGTTTATTGCAGCACCAATCACAATAGTAAAGATAAGCAACCAACATAGGTGCCCACTACTGATGCACTAGATAAATAGAAAGTTGTACATATACACCATGGAATACTGTGCAGACATAAACAAGAATGAAATTGTGTTCTTTGCAGCAATCTGGATGCAGACGAAGGCCATTATTCTACATGAATTAAAACAGAGACAGAAACCTGAATATTGCATGCTGTCACTTATAAGTGGAAACTAAACACTGGGTACACTAAACACTGGAAATAAAGATGAAAACAACAGACACTACATACTCCCACAAAAGGAGAATGACAAGGATTGAAAACTACCCACTGGGTACCATGCTCACTATTTATGTGGTGGATTGAACAGAAACCCAAACCTTACCACCATGCTGTATATCTATTTAACTAAACTATGTATGTTCCCTTTTAAGTAAAATAAGAAAGAATTCATTACAAGAAGCAAAAGTTTGCATTCCAAATTTGTTTTTAGATTCTCATACATTGAAAGAGGAAGTTAAAAAAAAGAGTGAGATACATAGTACTTAATTTTCTTTTGTTTACAATTAATAAATTATGACAAGGTACATTCTCTTATTACCATTCTGTGCTTCTCTCCTAAAACTGAGTCTAGGTATCAGTTTCTAACCACTCTACACACTATGTTCTCTGGGATCTGGCCTACTCTGGCATCCTTTTAAAATGATATTTAATTTTTGTAGTGTCCATAAATTAATACATTCTTTGTCATTTGTTTTGCATACACAATGCCATCTGCCTCTTAGATTCTCAAATGTCTGCTTGATGTGCTTTGCCTCCCATTTCAGAAAAGTACTATTTGTGCTGCCAAGTCTCTGGAGTACTAAGAGGAACCCTCAATTTCTACCAGTAATGGCACAATGAGTAACATCACACACTTTCTTAAAAGCTAGGACTCTTGTATGCCATTTTAAATGATGTATGCTGCCAAGGAAAGTCAAACACATGTTTAAAGATTATATTCTTATCATGACCTTTTTCCAAGGAAGCTAGTTAAAAAAAAATAAAAGTATAAAAGTCATGCAGAGGTGCCACCGCCTTTTCTTACTTGTTTGAAAATATACCATTTCTAAGTATACTGTCTTATGGAAGACTGACTTTGTAAATTCCATTATGTTTCTCAGAAGAGTATCCTGAGTTATGGAGGTAGCAAAGCAGACATTGTCACTAACCCTAGGCAATGTGGAATAAGCATTGTTAGTTGTACATGGAGAGAAGCTCTAGACTCTATAAAGTGTAGCTATGACTCTGGCATATGGTAGATTACCTATTCCTATCCTTCCCATGTTTAGCAATAAAATTGAGAAAACAAAGAAGGCAATATGCAAATCTCTTAATTAAAAAAATTGTTAATTCAAAAAATCACTACAACTCTAAAGAAGCACTTGTAAGGGTATTCCAAGATGGTGATGAAGTCAGTCAAAGTGTGTGAGTCTCCACATAAATGAGTGGGCAAAAGGAAGAATATGCAGGCAAGTGTGTCAGCAAATGGGTGCACGAGTGCCTGAGTAGGGACATGGGAACAAATGACCTGAGTTCTCCTGCTGAGGCAGGTGCCACATGTGGCTATTCAGACCCCAGCACACTCCACAGATCAGAGACAGGTGTGGACTCTGTGATCCTGCCCAGAAGAAGAGCGTGAAAATCACCCACTGCCTATGCCACCCACCACCATAGCCTTTGGTGTCAGACTGGACACTGGCAATGGGGACTGTGGAGAAAATACACTGTAGGAACTGGTCACCAGGCCCCAGATGAGGACAAGATACAAAGATATCCCCACAATATTTGTCCTGGTAACTGGGCAGAGACAAGCTCTGGCCTGTTCACATGAACAGCAGAGCTAGCCCCTAAGAGTGAGGGGTGAATTCAGCACCTCTCTGAGGTTGATCACTGCCAACTCAAGAAAAATACCCCAGGAACAGTATCCATAGAAGGATACCCAGGCATCCCATACCCTAATTGAAGCATTTTTGCTCTACAGTTGCAACTGGAGATGAAGAACCCAGCCTGCAGTATATGAGTGGTAGTGAGTTTTAAAGTGACCCAGCACACCTTGTTCAGTGATTCATGAGATGTGTGATCCAGGCAGGGTGCATCCTTATTTGCACACATGGAGAGGGCTGAACACAGGTAGCTCAGTTGGGGGCAATTCACAACCTTCCCCCATTCCTGCAGTGAACAGGCTGACAGGTTTAGAAGTTGAAAAACCCTCCCCTCTGCTGCCAGTCAAGAGCAGTGATGCTTGGGGCACACCTACAACAAATGCAAAGTTTCAGAAACTGCCACAAGAGGGTGGTCAAGGATTGCAGAGGTATTTTTTTAATTCTCCCTGCTTTTCAAAAATATAGTTTACAAGGGATGTGCATTTCATTTTGTTTTACTCCTTCTTCTTCTTCTTTTTTCACATGAGTGTACAAATATCTTCATATTTTCGGTTTTAGTTTTTTTTTCCTTTTTCTTCTTCTCATTTTTATTGGTTTGTCAGTTTGCCAGTTTGATTGCTTTTCCTTCTTTTCTTTATTGTTTTCATTTTCTTTTCTTCTCTCTTCTGTCTTTCATAATTTCTTTCCTTACCCTTGTTACCACTTTCCACCTATGAGGTGGTGGGAAGTGGGTTCTTGAGGAGCCCACAACCAATCAGCAAACATTGTAATCTGCTGGCATCTTTCAAATATTAGCCCTCCCCAACACACCTTATTCATCAAAGCTGCAAAAGGCCAGTACAGCTTTCCACCCCCAACCCAGCTTCAAAATCAAACAAATCCTGAGACAGACTTTACCAAAGTATGAATAGGGGGTTGAACAAAAAGAAGTGAAAACTACTCACTCTCTCACAGAGCAACAGAAGTAAAGAGAAAAGAAAAATCTATCACAAATGAAGAAAAATCAATGAAAAAGCACAGGCACTCCACAAAGTCCAAAAAGAAAAGTGCATGAGAATACTGACTTAGGAATTCAAGCAAAGAAACGCACCCAGATTGACTGGTCTCAAACCAAAAATGTTGAGATCGAGGAATGGTTTGAAAACATGAATAAGAACCAAGAAAGGCAAGATGACAACATGAATAAATTGATAAACATGAGATGCAAACTATAAAGAATGCAATAAATGAAATAACTAATAAACGGACAAGCATGGAAAGCAGAATTAACTAGAAAAAAAAATCTCAGAGTTTGAAGACCAAAATATGGAACTAACCCAATCTGTTAAAAACATTAAAAAGGAAGCTTAAAAAGATGGAACAAAGCATTTGAGAGATGTGTGATTATATTAAGAGACCAAACTTAAGACTAATTGGCATCCCTGAAGCAGAGAAGAAAAATGAGAGCAGCATTAAACAAACATTATAGGGGGTTACTCAAGAAAACTTCCCACAGTGAAGATCCAAACACAAGAAATTCAGAGAACCTCTGCAAGGCATCACATGAGAAGACCAACTCCTAGACACATAACAATTTGCTTACACAAAGTAGTTATAAAGGAAAATATCCTAAAGGCAGCAAGAGAAAAAGATGAATCTATCTACTGGGAAAGACCAATTAGAATAGCAGCAGAACTATCTACAGAAACACTACAGGCTAGAAGAGACTGGAGTGCAATCTTCAAAGTTCTCAAAGATAAACAATTCCAACCAAAGATTTCCTACCCATCTAGGCTAAGCTTCATCAGTGATGGAGAATCAAACTCCTTCCCAGGCATTCAATCCCTAAGAGTTTATATTGCCTCAAGACCAGCCCTATAAGAGATGATTAAAAAGGTATTAACCTCAGAAGAAAGGAGAAAAAGAACAATCACTCTTTTCCCAAGAATGCAGGAAAACAGGGAACCAACACACCATGCATCATGACTGCAAGATTGAAAACACACACATATATCAATCCCCACATCAAAAGAAAACCAACCAACCAACAAACAACAAACTCTATACAAGACCCATGACAGAGATAACCTCTCACATCTTAATAATCAACCTGAACATGAATGGACTAAATGCACCACTTAAAAAACAGAGAACAGCAAACTGAATTTAAAAAAACCTGACCCAGTAATGTGCTGTCTCCAGGAGACTCATCTTACCAGAAGAGACACTCATAGACTCAAAGTTAAAGAATAGAAAGCACATTTTCCAATGAATAGAACACAAAAAAGCAGGAGTCACAATCTTAATATTAGACAAAATAATCTAGATGCCATCAAAATTTTAAAAAGATACAGAAGGACACTACATAATGATAAAATGTTCAATCCATCAACAAGAAATATTATCCTAAACATATATGCATCCAACACAGGAACAACAGCTTTTGTAAAGCAGCTACTAAATAAACTAAAAAAAAAAAATTGTCTCTAGCACTATCATAGTTGGGGACTTAAATAACCTACTAAGAATCCTAGATAGATCATTGGGGCAAAAAACTAATAAGGAGATACAGAACTTCAACTTGACACTTGACCAAATGGACTTAACAGATACCTACAGAACATTCCACCCAAAAGCCACAGAATATACATTCTGCTCATCATCACATGGAATGTACTTTAAGATTGACCACATCCTCGACCATAAATCAAGCATAAACAAATTTCATAAGAGCAAAATACTGTTATGCACCTTCTCAGATAACAGTGGAATAAAATTAAATATCTACACCAAGAAAATTCCTGCAAAACCCATAAAGACATGGACACTAGGCAGCATGATGTTGAACAACTACTAGGTAAACACAGAAATCAAAGTGGAAATTAAAAGATTCTTGGAAGCAAAAGAAAATAAAGACACATCTTACCAAAACCTCTGGAATGCCATGAAAACAATACTAAGAGGGAAATTCATATCTCTCCAGAAACACATCAAGAAAATAGAAAAAGAACACATTAGCAGCCAAATGAATCCCCTAAGGGAGTTGGAAAGGCAAGATGACCAAAACTTTAACTTCAACAGAAAAATCCAGATCACCAAAGTGAAAGCCTAAATATGGGACATAGAAGACAAATATCATTTAAAAAAAATTAACAAAACAGAAAGTTGGTTTTTGAAAGGATAAACAAGATTGATGGATCCCTAGTCAGAATGACTAAGAAAAAGAGAGAAAAAGCCTAAATAAACACAGTCAGAAATGCAAAAGATCAAGTCACAACTGACCCCAAAGAAATGCAAAAGATTATTCCAGATTACTGTGTACACTTTTATGGAAATAAGCTCAGAAACCTAAATGAAACAGAAAACTTTCTGACAACACACAACCTCCCAAGTTTGAAACAAGAGGAAATTGATACCCTAAATAGACTAATAACAACTCAGGAAATTGACTCTGTCATAAGAAAACTATATACAAAAATAAAGCCCTGGACCAGACAGATTTACAGCTGAATTCTGTAAAACATGCAAGGAGAAGCTGACAACAATCCTATTGAAGGTATTCCAAGAAATCAAGAAAGATAAAACTCTCCTCAAATCATTATATGAAGTTAACATCACACTTATACTGAAACCCGGTAAAGAACCAGGTAAAGAAAGAGAACTGCAGGCCAGTATCCCTGATGATCATAGATGCAAATATTCTCAATAAGATTCTAGAAAATCAAATCCAACAACATATCTCAAAAATCCTCCACCATGACCAAGTAGGCTTCATCTCCAGGATGCAAGGTTGGTTCAACATCCACAGGACCATATATGTAATTAAATACATCAACAGATATAAAAAGAAATATGTGATTATATAATTAGATGCAGAAAAAGATTTTGATAAAATTGAGCATCCCTTCTTGATAGAAAACCTTGAACACCTAGGCATAGAGGGAACATACCTCAAAATAGTAAGAGCCATCTACAATAAGCCTATGGCCAAAATATTGCTAAACACAGAAATTGGAAGCATTCCCCCTGAAAACCAGAATAAGACAAGGCTGCCCACTTTCACTCCCCTGTTCATCAAAGTGTTGGAAGTACTATTTAGCTCAACCAGACAAGATAAGGAAATCAAGTGTATCCAAATAGGAAAAGAGGAAGTTGTTATCCCTCTTTTCAGACAATATGATTGTATACCTTGAAAACCCAAGATAAACTACCAGAAACCTCCTTGTACTGATAAAGGACCTTCACAAAGCCTCAGAGTACAAATTAAACATGCAAAAGACAGTAGCATTCTTATACACCAAGAGCAAACAGGCAGAGAACTAAATAAAAAGCACAACCTCATTTACAACAGGCACACAGAATAATGAAATACCTTGCCATCTTTCTAACCAGAGAAGTCAAAGACCTTTACAATGAAAACTACAAAACACTGCTTTAAAAAATCCCATAAGACACAAACAAATGGAAAAATATTCCATGCTCATGGGTTGGAAGAATGAACATTGTTAAGATGTTCTTCCTACCAAAGCAATCTACAGATTCAATGCACTACCCATTGAATTACTGCCATCATTCTTCTCAGCCTGGAAACAGCAATACAAAAATTCATATGGAAACATAAAAAAACCGTTAATAGCTTAAACGATTCATAGCAAAAGAACAAAGCAGGAGGTATCACACTTCCAGATTTTAAATTTTATTATAAGTCTGCAATAATCAAAACAGCCTAGTACTAGAACAAGAATTGGCATATAGACCAATGAAAAATGGTAGTCCTACAGCAAAAATTCAATTTCTTAACCAATTTATCTTCAACAAAGCCTCCATCAATAACCACTGGGGAGAGAACTTATTTAGTAAATGGTGCTGGGAAAAGGGGCTGACCACATGCAGAAGATTGAAACAGGACCTCTATCTATCACCATTCACATAAACCAACTATTAATGGATCAAAGACCTAAACATAAAACCTCAAACTATGAGTCCTAAAAAACACAGGAGACACCCTGACAGAAATTGGAATAGGCAACCAATTCCTGATCAAAACCCCAAAAGTCCATGCCTTAAGTAATAAGACAGACAAGTGGGACCTCATTAAATTGAAAAACTTCTGCAAAGCCAAAGAAACAACCAAGAGTGGACAGACAGCCCACAGAATGGGAAAAATTATTTGCCAGTGGTACATCTGGCAATAGCCTAATATCCAGGAACTCAAATGTGCCAAAAGGATAAAAAACAAACAGCTGAGCTGGGCTTGGTGGCTCAGCCCGTAATCCTGTGCCTTTGGGAGGCTGAGGTGAGTGGATTGCCTGAGCCCACGGGTTCGAGACCCACCTGGGCAGTGAGACCTCATCTCTACAATAAATCAAAAAATCAGCCGGGTGTCGTAGCGCATGCCTGTAATTCCGGCTACTCAGAAGGCTGAGGCGGAAGGATCACCGGAGCCCAACAGGTCAAGGCTGTGGTGGCCGGGAGCGGGCACTGCACTCCAGTCTGGGTAACAGAGTGAGACTCCAACTCAAACAAACAAACAAACAGACAAAAAACAGCTGTACTAAAAAGTGGGCAAAAATATGAATAGACACTTCTCAAAAGAAGACATATGAACTGCCAACACTAGTCATCAAAGAATTGCAAATTAAAACCACACTGAGGTACCCCTAACTCCAGTCAGGATGGTTATCATCAATAACTCAATAAGCAGCAAATTCTGGTGGAACACTTCTACATTTTGGTGGGAGTGTAAACTACAACCTTTGTGGAAAACAGTGTGACAATTATTAAAAGATCTAAAAATTGACTTTCCATACAACCCAGCAATTCATCTTCTGGGAATATAGCAGGAACTCAAATTGTTACATAAAAAGATACCTGCATATGCATGTTTATTGCAGCATTATTCACTAGCACAAACATGAAACCAACCGTACTACCTATCAAAAGCGAACTGAATACAAAAAATGTGGTACATATATACAATTGAATACTACACAGCTATAATGAAGAAAAAAATTATGGATTTTGCAGCAACTTAGATGGATTTAGAGTCTATCATATTCAATTATGTATCACAAAAACTAAAAGCTGAGTCCTATGTGTTCTCATTCATAAGTAGGCCCTTAACATAATGCTATAAAAAAGGAATTGGAAGTAGCAGAATACTGCTGGGGTGGGGGCAATAGCACATAACATCAATAACTATACCTGAGAAGTGGAGTCCCAAGGGAGGCCCACACTTTACCTGTATGATGACCTCTTATCTACCTAATCCTGAATTGTACCCCACACCTTAAAAATATTTTTTTTTAAAAAAGAAACACTTACAAGGGTGGGGAGATCATTGGTGTTAATGAGGCATTAATTCATTGAACAAAAACAAGAAAAAAGAAAAAAATAGCGAAGAGTATGAAGTTAGGTTTTTCAGTGATAATAGGAGCAAAATATGTCTCTTTGTATGAAGACTCAAAAAAGACAGTTACAGTTATGACCAAGAAACCTGAAATAGAGAATCTTAAGAGCTATAATTCCCTGAGAGAACTAGGTGGATCAGGAAAGAAACTGTTGCGAGCATTCTGCAGTTACAAAGTGTTACAAAGTAAAACTTCAGATATTTATATATTTGACTATAGGCGTCACTAGATTAGAAAAAGGATACTTAGACTCCAAGAAATGTGATGTTAAATGTGGTTGTGCTGCTTATTAACTCTGGTAATGGCCAAGAGTAGAAGACTAAAGACTTAGGGTGTAGGAATTGAATGTATTCCGGCACTGCTCAATGCTCCAAATGTCATTAGAAGAGATCTAAGAAACAGAGTCGAGGACAACTAAACCAACCTAAACTCTGAAAGTAACTCATGGTAAATTCTTCAGGAAATAGAAGTTTGCAAGTGATTGCAAATTACTATAATTTTCAATTAAGTAGCTTCCATATCTTCTGAAAGTTACATATCTTTTCTTTGCCTTCTTTCTCTATTCCTATTGACAAGGATTATTTTCTTGACTAAACTTTAGTCAGGCTCATCTGAGTCTTTTTTGACCTTGACCGTGTTTCCTGTGGTGTCTTGGGCATAGCTAAATTTTAGAAAAACTCCTACTGTCAGTTTAGCAGGAAGCAGCCTACTACCCCATCACCATAGTGACAGCTCCTGTGTCTCACCCAAGAATGCTAACCTGCTCTCTCACCTAAAGTCTTAAAAGTCTTCAGTCTCAAGCATTCACCACCACACTTTCTTTAAGATCTGGCTCCTTCTCTTCCTTGAGAAATGCATGCACTCTTTTCTAAACTACTTTTCTAAACTACTTTCTGAATGCGCTATTTTTCCTAATCTAATTTCTGTGCAATTCTTTGCATATGTACAGTACCTGCTCAGTCCACTGACTTAACATTTTGATGGTCTGTACAGGGAATCCCTACTTGTGGAGTTCCCTCCATGTTCTTTCTGTCACTCTCCTCCTTTTCTAACTCAAGTCTCTCTGTGAACTGCACTGGAACCTGGAGACAACTGATGGTTCTGGCCAGGGTTACTCTCCAGCAAATCTAAAGGTCCCGAGGAAAAGTGACAGGCTGCTGCAGTCCATCAGGGTGAAAAAAGAGAGCTTGCTCTTAACCTCCTCTCCTTCCCTTTCCAATTCAAGACACTCTGTGAACCAGACTGAATTTCAGAGGGAAGCTGATGGCCTTTTGCCAGAGTTACTCTCTGAAAGACTTGAAAACGTCTGAAGTAAGGCACTGGACTGCCATCACCCATTAGGGTGAGAGATGAGATTCAATCCTTAGCTCTTTTCTCTTCATCTTTCTTTCCTTTTGCTCCCCGCTGAGGAACCACATCAGTCAGACCTTTTTGTTACCCCAGCTCTATCTAGTATGAAATTCCAACAGCAACCACCAGTGAGTTCATATGCTACCTACCCCTCCCTCCATTATAATGTCCGAGGAAGGGAGCCCAAAAAGCTACCTTCTCTGTTCTGAAGCTTTATCTCATGTACTCATGGCCTTAAAATTTTGGCCCCAAGTTTTCCAAACACATGTGGGGGAGCCTTGCTGCAGGCATAAGGGCTGCCCCTCTCAGATTGGGTTTGAAACAACCAAGGGAATGCCCTTTATCTCTCAATATCCACCCTCAAACTGATTCTACAATTCTCACTTGGGATGCTGACTGAAAAGGTGAATGAAATTTTCTCTTTCCAAATTTTTGAGATCATTCTCCAGACCAATCCATTTTCCTCTTGAGGACTCTACATAGGGAACACTCAATCTAGGGTGGCCAAGTTCTCCCCATTGAAATGTAGTCTAAAAAGTCTCAGGACTCTCTCACTAGAGAAGAACATCTGCCCTAAGTATCTCATTTTTTCCCTCAATGCCAGCTAGGTGACAAGAAGGAGGGGCCCAAGGAAGATCTCTTGCCTCTAATACTGTCCTTCAACTTGACCTCTATTGCTGCCACAAAGACAAGTGGTCCAAGGTTCCTTATGTGCAAACTTTCCTCAAAATGGCATCCTGCTTGGACCTTTGTTCTTCCTGCGGCATACTCCTTCAAACTCCTTCTCAGGCTTATTTGCCTTCCTCTTGTTCACTCTCTGAAGACTCAGACCCAGCTGACTCAACCCCCCCCATTTTTAGCCTCCTTCTTATTCATTTCTACAAGTCCCACACAGAGCTGCTCAATCTTTCCATCCTAAACCTCTTTCCTTGCTTCCCGATAACACACTGGTGACAGCAATGGCAGGTGCAACAAAAAACTGGGCCATGTGAGCCTCCTCCACTTAACCCCCAATTTTCTTTATCTGCCCATACCAGCTCCAGATGCCCCTTTAAACTTCTCAAACTGTTCATCAGTTTCCCCTTCAAGAAGTGGCCAGAGTGGAAGATATTATCAAAGTTCATGTTCCCATTTTCTACAATAAATTTCTCTCAAATCTGAACTAGGACTATTAGTATTACTCTTAGATAGAAACAAAGGGACCATGTATTGGTTAAAAAAATCCTGCTAACTCACAAACTTCCAAGCACTCTAGTAAAATCTTGTTTCCTATGACTTTGCCATGTAATAAAACATCAGTGTTAGATAACTCCAGTGTGTATTATGCAAGGTTCACTAAAGTTATTGTTATTATTTTTGGGGAGAGGGGAGAAAGGTGGGTCACTTTACTGAACCTTCAAGATGGGCAAAATTCTGGATACTCTCTGTGCTGCACAATGAAGTATGAGAACTGACCACTCTCATCTAATTGTCCACAGCTCACAACTATTTTTCCAAAAGTCTCATGCCAACTTCTGGCACCTCCTAGATAGTAATTTAGCAATTTATAAAGGGTCTTAACAAGTCTGCCTGTTCACAATTAAAAATAAGTGGAGACAGATCATTTCATATCCATGTAGTCTGTTCACTGTAAACTGTTTTTACAACAAACCATTTCACACATAAAACCAATCAAAAGATCTATATGTACAGTGATTTCTAAAATTGGTTTTACTACTTTACAAGCAAAATTATATCCTATGGAGTCTTAGATGCCCAACTCCAGAGTCTAGGTTTGGAACTAGGGATACCAAGTTTCCAATTGCAGAAAAATCTTAAGGTTTTTGGGGTTTTTTTCAGCCAAGACATTAAAGAAGCAAAAGGGTGCCATCCTGGAGGGCAACAGGACCAGAGGGCTAAAATAAGCATGTCAATTGCAGTTACCATTAGCAACATAACTTCACCTTCCCAAAAGAATCCTGGTAAGAACACACTGGCTAAGAGGGATAATGTCCATTACTGTGGGTGCAATCAATGAGGGCAATTAAACTATAGTTGCCCCCAAAGAGGCCTAAACCTCCAGGACCTTGTGAACTGTGTAGGCTACAGAGAATTTGGGGAGTGGGTGTGTTCTTTTCCTGAGGGAAGGAGAAACACCTGGCTCAGGAAATGTTGACCACTGAGAAGGCCTGAAAATCTGCTAGAGTGCCTGGCACCACCACCTTAATACCATAATACCAACATCCCCCAGATAAATATTTGCTAGAATCCAAATTAATTTCTTAACTAACACAGGTGTCAGACATTTGGTCCTGGTCATTCATGTTAAAATCATATAGTTTCATCTTAATCAAAAGTTACTAAAAGGTTACTAAAGGTTAAAAAAAAAAAAAGAAAAGAAAAAAGAAAACTATTTAAAAAAGTTTAAAAAAAAAAAAAAGGAAAAGAACTCAGCACCTTTTTGGGCCTTACTGAATATTCTAAAAGCTGTATCCCAAGTTATAGCCTCATTGGTAAACTTCTCTATGAGACAACTCAGGGACCAGAACATGAGTCTCTTAATTGGCAATCCCCAGTATATACTGCCTTTAACACCCTAAAAATGACCTTTTTCCAAGTCCCAGTCCCTGATTCTTCCAAACCTTCAAAATAATTTTTTCATATATAAAAAGAGGAGAGGAAGAAGAGACAAATTCAGTTAGCTCCCTACTGTCTTTGTTCGGTTGTGTTGTTTAAGAATGAATCACCTCTATTGAAAAGTGAAGGTTTTACATCTTAAAATCTTTGAACTATCACTTTGGCTAAGTGAATAACTTTTACAATGATTTATAATCCTGTTATAACATCATGCTTTTAAAATATTTAATACTTAAAAAGCTTTTCATCACATAGTTTTAGGTTCTCAATTCAAACTCTCTGGGGAAGTATAGGAAATGAAAAAGGCTTCAGGAACCACACCTTTCTCCACACCCTTCTAAACTGCCTCCATAATGGCTCAGGACCAGTAGGTGGTACCTGCAGGCCAAGTAAGTTGTTTTGTAAACAACATCTATTGTAAAATATAAAAAAACGGTATCTGAGATCTCTTTCAAACTTTGCCTACACCTGCTTCAGTCACCCACAGCAGTTTATAATTAGCTACATGACTCTGACAGAAGCTCTTCAGTGAACTTTTTGTTTGAAATATTGCTAACTATTTTTATGTTTTTCAGAGTCAAAAGAAGAAAACTATCTCTTGAAACTTTTCGATCTTACAAATAAGTAGGTTCTTGTAAGCTAATTTTGAGGCTTATATCTTTCCTTCTACCTAATATCTCCAGAATTTGGGAACTATTAATTTATAACAGTATGGCTATTTGCATAAGTTCAATAAAAATCTATTTTCTTTTGTAACAAAATATAATTGGAAATACTGGTTGTTTCACCAAGCCTTTAACTAAAATACTGTTTCAGAACAAACTGCTTTAAGAAATTAAAATTAAGATCTATAAAGAGCCTTTGAAAATGCTGACCGGGTCCATACAAATCTCTACAGCAAATCCTTGGCTAAATCAAAGGCTCCTAGAGAATCTAATCTAAAGTTCCTTATGAGAAGAGTTTCAACAAAGGCTATTTAAAAGAGCCTATGTAGCAAATGATTGTTCTTGCTGTACTTTACGCAAATAAGTCTAAAACCTATTCTATAAATAAATTGGTCTTACTCTAATTTATCTTTAATAAAAATGGAGGACTGGAGAGAGGGAATTATGTTTCTAAAATATAGTAAACCTGTTTCAAGGTATCTTGTTTATTATTATTTTCTACAATTTGAATTCTAAAGTCCCTCCTAACCACATCTCCAAATTAACATTAGCAATTTTTTTCTTCAAATTTTCTCAAAGTAACTATATTTCCTTGTTACAGTCAATATCAAAATATTTATTATATTTTTATCTTTGCTCAGTTTTATTTTCCCCTATTTTCCAACATTTATGATATCCTTGGTATATATAAAACAAAAAATAGTCCTAACTTTTCTGGCTCTTTCCCCTTTTTGCAAACTCCCATAACTGTATATAAATTCCCATTACAAAACCCAAGGAGATTCAGAGACAAACTGCAGGGACATTCACCTGTGGACTAAGGAGTTCATTAGTGCAACAGTGAAAACTGCTTGAATTCCTATAGTGGGTGCCAAGTCCACTGGGATAACTATTTATAAATATATTTTACCAGATATCAAAGCCTTGCTATGTCATGACAGCAGCTATAATGACCTTTATTATAGTATTAATTCTAATAATATGCACTTTTACACAGTACAGACTAAAAATACTCAATAATCACATTGACTCCTGTACCCTCATCTTTTCCTTTTACTTTAGGCAGGTGAGAGACATCTCTAAGCCCCAATTCCATAGGAAGTAACTACAGAAGCCAGACCTCCATCCATATTTCCCAGTATTAAATAAGACCATTTCAAAACAATCAGAGGAGGAAATGAAAGGACAGAGCTCAAAATGGAGTTTCTTTGGTCACCTTGAGCACATAAAAACAATAATACTTTCTCAGAACACTGGATGAATCATAAGAAATTAAGATTAACATCTTCCTAGAAGTTGCCTTTCAGATACCAGTGCAGTACCTCTTGTCTATATAATTAACCATCTGTGACTAATGCACCCATTCAGCTATTGGCCTACTTTTGTCTATGTGCTCATGAACAATTCACCCATTCATCTGGTTGTCAGAGATATTAGAAATAGACCACCATCCCAGCACCGTAGTGACAGCCCCTGTGTCTCACCCAAGAATGCTTACCTGTAGTCAGTTGTGGTGGCTTACACCTATAATCCCAGCACTTTGGGAGGCCAAGGTGAGAAGATTGGCTGAGTTCACAGGTTTGAGACCAGTCTGGGTAACTTGGCAAGACCTCGTCTTTGCAATAAATCAAAAAAATAACCAGGCATGGTGGTGTGTGCCTGTAGTTCCAGCTACTTGGAAGGTTGAGGCAAAAGGGTCACCTGAGCCCAGCAGGTCGAGTCTGTGGTGGCTGTGAGCATGCCACTGCACTTCAGCCTGAGTGACAGAGTGAGACACCAACTCAAGAAAAAAAAAAGAAGGTTTACCTGCCCCCCTCCCACCCACTAAAGGAATGCTTTAAAAGCGTACAGCTCAAGCATTCTCTACCATGTTTTCTTTAAGTGTCTGGCCCCTTCTCTTCCTTGAGAAGTGAATATACTATTTTCTGAATAACCTATTTTTCCTAATCCAATTTCCTTGCAATTCTTTGCATACCCACAGCACTGGATCAACGCACCAACCTAACACATTTTAACAAGTGTTCACCTACTTCTTTCTTTAGCAATATTAAGTGAAAACAAATAGATGGTAAATGCATTTCTAAATTTATATTATCATATAACTTTGAAAATAATATTTTTCTATTAGACCGCTTAATTGGGTTATTAATAAAGTTCTATGTCATCACTTGTTCGGATCTTTTATGGTATAGAATTGGCATTTACTTAATTTAGTTTTCTAAATTTCTGAGTACAAATCCAACAAATTCAAATGAAACATCTTTAAAAAAACAAAACAGTCTTCAAAGTCATTAATCATCAGAAACAAAATTACAAGATTTTTACCTTGCGTATAGTCTCTCCACCTACCTTTCTTTGCAGAAATCTAAAAAATTTTCCATAGATTCAATTCACTCTGGTGGAGAGAATTGCTTTTCATGTAAAAAAGAAAAAAAAAATTCTACTTTACATAATTCACAGTGAGTGAGTGGCAATAATGTGATTTTGATGAACCTGCATCAATTGAATATGAATTGTTTCCAGGCTATTTCAATTATTGCCTTGTTTTAAATTCAAAAATTTGGAAACATTAAGAAGAAAGTCACTGACTGCTTCTAAACAGAAAGAGAAGCATGCATCCAAGATTATAGAACTTGATCACAAATACACATGAAAGAGATTAGTTTGTGTGTAAATCACATATAAAGAACTGTTTCAGATATGACAACTAAATTACCTTAATATGAATACTGTCACTTTTACAATCATTAGTTAACTAAGCACTTGAATATCATAAACATACAAAAAGCACTAGAAGAAAATAGGCTCCTTTCTCTAGCCTATTTATTAAGATATTGAACAAATGTATAGAAGAAAATAATTCTGTAAGGAGACAAATCTTTGCATATCTAAGCACAAGTAAGAATCTTATTGGTACAGGAACAGGCATATAGACCAATGGAATAGAATTGAGATTCCAGAAGCAAAACCTCAATTTCTC